>NC_035108.1:366981533-367283096 GCF_002204515.2 Aedes aegypti | reverse complement strand
AATTTATACTTAGGGATCATTCAAATATTACGTAACGTAACAGGAGGAGAGAGGGGGTCTTGCATAGTGTTACGGTCCACAAAAATTTAAAATTTTCCATACAAAAGCTGTTACGTGGGGGGAGGGAGGGGGTCTAAAAATGACAACTTTTGCGTTACGTAATATTTGAATGAACCCTTAAGACTGTGGTTTAAACTCACGATTTAGCTCTCGTTTATAAAAATATAAATGGATGTCATAAATGGATAAATCACTAAAGTTACCTAATGTCTGAGAATGGTGGAATATAATTGACTTTTCTAAAGCTATATCTTTAGTAGAATAGTAAAGGATATAAACATACAATTTGTTCATTAAAATGAGGATTTTTGTTTTGCGAAAAATATTGTTAAACTCTAACGAACAGCTTTCCTTAGGAGTTTTTGGAAAAACTATTTAGCTCTTCAACCAAAAGCATTTTCTAAGATTTTATATTTTCATAGCATTGTAGAATAATAGTTGAACGATATACAGAAAACTGATTACGATTTTATCAATAAATTAAAGTGATATACCATAAACAAAGTATCCACTTTATCAAATGAAAAGTCCTTATGGCGCATGGAAAATTTTGATAATAAATGAATGAAAAACCACTGTGTACAAGTAGAGATAAAAAAAACATCGAGCACTATAGTTTGATGTTTCGTAGCGTTCAATAAATAATGCGTTAATAATACGACAGGCAAAACTCTCCCACAGCAAGCGGTAGGTATCTAAAGTCAGCTAAACATACAGAAAACTGGTGACACCTGTAGCAAATCAATTGAGTCTACCTTAGCTTATTAAAGTGAGAATCTATATGAACCAATGCACGAATTCACAAATTAGGCGTTTGAGCGGTGCCAAATTCATTCGTTACCATGGCCACATAAATAACACGGCACCGCTCAAACGTCAAATAATGAACTCGTGCACCGGTCCATGGACCGATGCACGAGTTCACTAATTTGACGTTTGAGCGGTGCCGTATTCACTAGTTGCCATGGTCACATAAATAACACGGCACCGCTCAAAAGTCAAATAATGAACTCGTGCATTGGTCCATGGACCGATGCACGAGTTCTCTAATTTGACATTTGAGCGGTGCCGAATTCACTCGTTGTCATGGTCACGTAAATAACACGGCACCGCTCAAACGTCAAATAGTGAACTCGTGCATCGGTCCATAGAGTGACCATAGTTCATTATTTGGATGTGCCATCATCATTTGAAAAAATGTTATTGGAATGAAAGGATTTTCCGAGTAACTCAAGCATGAATTCTTCCAATTGTGAAAAGCATAGAGGCGAATCAGATAAGGCGGCATCCACAAATTACGTAACGCTCTAGGAGGAGGGGGGGAGTAGGCTCAAGCGTTACGGCTCATACAAAAATTTGAAAATTTTCATACAAAAAGCGTTACGGGGGGGAGGTGTTCAAAAATTTCCAATTTTAGCGTTACGTAATAAATGGACGCTGCCTAATACAGTTTTGTTTTGAATTTCAGGGTAAAACCCATTAACCTGCTGCACTTGCATACTTGCCAACATTATCCTGTTAGTTTTTTTCTTCTCCTTATTGACATTACGTCCTGGAACTGGGGCATAGTCTGCTTCCCAGCCTTGTGTTCTAAGAGCACTTTCACTTTCATTAACTGAGAGCTTTCTTTGCCATTACGAAGAGATCATGGATGAACCCAGACCATCAGCATGGCATTGTTTTGTAGCCGCTGACCTTACAACTAGCCTAAAGAAGGCCCCTTATCCTGTTACATGCAACTAAAATAAAACTTTTCCATTATCGCACATCCAGCCGGCACAAGCAAGTTGTCTCCCCTCTTAACTTTCAGCCCGCATTGCTACCGCCAGGAAAATCCGATCGTCCGTTTCCCAACTAATTACCGGCTCGACGGACGGCGCTCATTAGGTTGTTTTTATCATCGTCGGTCGGTGGCAGCAGCCGGATGGACTCGGTATACGCTCGTAGATATTAACCCTCGAATACCCAACTTTCTTTTGGGGCCTTCCTTAGCCTAGTGGTAAAGTCCACGGCTACAAGGCAAAGCCATGCTGAAGATGTCTGGATTCGATTCACGGTCGGTTCAGGGTCCAGGATCTTTTTGTAATGGAAATATTCATGTCGTGTAGGTACGATATTATATTATATGCTAAATTTAACGAAGATAGCACTCAGTTAAAATTTCCAATAATTTCAAAGGTATCGTTTTTTTTTCGATATCAGATAAGAAGCTCAAAGAAAAAAAAATGGGGGATAGGAATGTTCAACAAAATTATAATATAAAATATATCATAAATTTTCGTAGAAAGAAAATTATTGCCCAAAACGAGCTTAGATTGCTTATAGTTAGATTTTAGATAGCGGTAAATCATATTTAGATCGAAAACAAAAATATGGATATTGGAGGGTTAATGGACGTGTAAGCTCACACTTTAATCCCTCCACAGAGGTGTGAGATTGAGATGGGATCTCACCGGCGAAACACAAACGGACTAAAATAATTAGATCTGTGCAGTGTACGTTTGGGGAAGATTTGATATCATTATCGTTGTTTGGGAGTAGGGCGATCCAGCCAAAATAGGGTCGTGAGTTCGTTCCCTGCTGATTTGTAACGAGAGATTATGAGAGCTGACATTAGCTCGGCGATACAGATCGAATAAAATGTAATAGTATTTAGATTAATGTGGAACTCTTTGATGAAGATTTAGAGCTCAAGGACTATCTATTACATAATTTGTGAAGAAATGCGGTCTACTTAAGAATTGTACCACAATATTTGGCTAATGGAATAGAATGTTGTACGTACCTCGACTCTATAACAACTTCAGCTTAAAATTTCAGCTAATCAACAGCCCCATTATTTATGAAAACGTATTACCAGCTACCTAGTAGCAATCATTATGAGTGATATTTTATTCTTACTGAATGTTTATGCCAATCATACATGTTTGGGTCAATTCTTCGAGTAGCGTGAGGTGAGAATTGTCGGTCTCGCATAGCGAGGTGACAATTCTCGACTCGAGTGAAGTGACTCTCCATTTGATTTACACGGCTAGTCACTGCAATTCAAGAATGAATTGCAAAATTTCTTAAAGAATCCTACGATGACATCCCAGCGGAAACAAGAATATAATTCTATGAAGTAATCCCGGCAAATTCGTGAGTATTTTTGTGGCAGAGTTTTTGAAAACAGTAGAACATATGCCGCAAAAAACTTAACAGGAATGTTTGAACATTTTAATTTTTTTTAAGGGGAGCATTTATGAAGAAATTTTAAAATATTATTTTATGATTTTGATAGAGAAATTTCAGCAAGTAGAGAATTTTCAGTGAAAAAAGCGGATAGATTTACGGAGAACTTTTCTATAAATTTCCTCTATTGAATCCTGTTTAGTTGCCTTTGAAATCTTGTGGAAAATTAAGAGGAATCCTTAGAATAACACCTGGAAGAACCATTTTATCGTCGTTTGAGAACGTCGCGACCCATTGGAAGCCCACACAATAGAAACCTCAGCCAGCGCAGTTGCTGGCTAGTGTAGTGTGCTATTCCTATATCTAAAAAAAACAATGCGCTCTCGGGCTAGGCATTGGATATATATAGAAAGCGTTGTGTTTGGATGGGCATCTAATTCTTCCGAAAGAGGTGCACTTTGCGAAAGAGGACCACGTGATTATTGAGCTGAAATCGAATTCAGGTTAACTTCTGCGTTCATGAGTCCTCTCATGGCGTAGTGGTTAACGCGCCCCAACTAGAGATCGGGGAGTCGTGAGTTCGATTCTCACTGAGAAGACGTGTAACTTTTTCGCAAATCTTCACATCAATTTGTCCATCTAATCCAATTGCAAATTATATGTAATGTTTAGCTTTTCGGTAGTTGTTAAACTTCCACTCGGCTGGTTGGCCGTAAACCACGATTCATAATTAAAACAAGTATTTATCGAGCAACGGACTCATGTTCCGTAACCGGTCGTTTGAGAACGTCGCGACCCATTGGAAGCCCACACAATAGAAACCTCAGCCAGCGCAGTTGCTGGCTAGTGTAGTGTGCTATTCCTATATCTAAAAAAAACAATGCGCTCTCGGGCTAGGCATTGGATATATATAGAAAGCGTTGTGTTTGGATGGGCATCTAATTCTTCCGAAAGAGGTGCACTTTGCGAAAGAGGACCACGTGATTATTGAGCTGAAATCGAATTCAGGTTAACTTCTGCGTTCATGAGTCCTCTCATGGCGTAGTGGTTAACGCGCCCCAACTAGAGATCGGGGAGTCGTGAGTTCGATTCTCACTGAGAAGACGTGTAACTTTTTCGCAAATCTTCACATCAATTTGTCCATCTAATCCAATTGCAAATTATATGTAATGTTTAGCTTTTCGGTAGTTGTTAAACTTCCACTCGGCTGGTTGGCCGTAAACCACGATTCATAATTAAAACAAGTATTTATCGAGCAACGGACTCATGTTCCGTAACCGGTCGTTTGAGAACGTCGCGACCCATTGGAAGCCCACACAATAGAAACCTCAGCCAGCGCAGTTGCTGGCTAGTGTAGTGTGCTATTCCTATATCTAAAAAAAAACAATGCGCTCTCGGGCTAGGCATTGGATATATATAGAAAGCGTTGTGTTTGGATGGGCATCTAATTCTTCCGAAAGAGGTGCACTTTGCGAAAGAGGACCACGTGATTATTGAGCTGAAATCGAATTCAGGTTAACTTCTGCGTTCATGAGTCCTCTCATGGCGTAGTGGTTAACGCGCCCCAACTAGAGATCGGGGAGTCGTGAGTTCGATTCTCACTGAGAAGACGTGTAACTTTTTCGCAAATCTTCACATCAATTTGTCCATCTAATCCAATTGCAAATTATATGTAATGTTTAGCTTTTCGGTAGTTGTTAAACTTCCACTCGGCTGGTTGGCCGTAAACCACGATTCATAATTAAAACAAGAACCATTTTATGTTTTTTTTTTTTTTTTTTGTAACAAGTCCTGGATAATTTTAACTGCAAATTTTTCAAGCAATTCTTGAAGAATTTCCGTGAGATTTTCTGAAAGATGTGTTGAAGGAATCTGAAGAAAAACTTTAGGGAGAACCTCATAGGCAAAGAAGGAAAACCCGTTTATGAAATTTACTGAAAATTTAGTGAAAAATATCCTAGCTGAGCGATCTTGAATTCATTTTTGGTGAGATTTCTAGAATTTCTTGTAGTATTTTTTTGAAGAAATTCTCAGTTATTAATGAACAACTGGAATATAATAAAAACCAAACATAGGAATTTATATGTAATAAGTATGTAGAGATCCTTCCTGAACAAATGTTTTCCGTGGGAATTCAAGGAGGAGCTGAAACCAGATAAAGACGTTTTTGTAGGAAGCACTGAAAAAGTGCGGAAATAATTCATAAAGAAATCTCCGTGGGAATTCTCAGAGGAATCTCTTTAAAGCACATAGGTGAATAATTGAAAATTTCGTTGAAGAATCACAAGAGATGTTCCTCGTGATTTCATTGGAAAAAAATCTTGACAATTTTTTTACTATTTTACAAATGTTACTGATGCGGAGCGATATGAGACAAAATCACAAACTAAAAAATAAAACCAATACTAATATATTCAAACTACAAAATTTGTGAAAATCGTGATTATTGCGACTGACATTACTTCTACAAAACAAGAATTTGCAAGGCTCCCTCAAGCAAAAATCCAAGCTACGCCAATGCATGCTGCTCAAGCTCCTATCTGTATATAAATACAGTGTATATAAAGGTAGCATTACTGTATAATCATAATGGATGTTTATTTAAAGTGAAAAACTGCTACTGCTACTCCTAGCAGAGAAGTGAATAGCTGCTAAACAGCATATGATATTCTTATTTCAGCACTGGCTATTTCTTTAACTACACTGAAGATCTGGTTATGCGTATGTATGCAGTCACATTCGTCATTTTCGACAAATTGGAGTTAATACCATGAAGAGTCATCAAATGCTAAATACTTTCGATCAACTTACTGAAATCTGTGAGATTGTTCTGGAAAATTCGAAAAAAATATAAAGTTGTTTTGTCACATTGGTAATTATTGCCGATTGCACGGTGACGTCATCACAAAATCGCTCTCTTTCCATCCTTCGGGAAATCTGAAAACAACGGTGCCTATACCTGTCAAAGTTGAGAGGTACTGGCCCCATTGTTTTCCAAGTTTTGTCGAAGAGCGAAAAAGAGAGAATTTCGCCGTGAAATGCATAATGATTGCATAACAGTCACATTGAGATTATAAGTGAGCCTCGTAATGTAATAGCAATGAAATTTCTGTCAGAATTATTTTCTGACTATTCAACTAGTATGCGATATGAGTTGTACAAAATATCAGCCTCAAATAAGCATTTTTGAGTTTCTGGTAATTTTTAGAAGTTTTAGTTTCCTCCCATACTGCCATAAAATGCACACTTGATATTCCATTTACTCAATGCTACTGTTCGATCTCATACCGACAACGGCAGAATCATCCAAGCCAAGCGCAAATTGAACCATTCAATTTGTTGCCCATTGTTTGGTTCTTTTGCTTCATCGCATCGTCAGCCCAACGCAACGATAGGCAGCATCCAGTGCACTGCTGTGCGCACGGTTTAAATTGTTCGTCTCCGTACTGTGTCACCTATAAAAGGCGACAGTATTTTTGTATGCTCTGTATACAGTTTCTCTCGTTCCCCACCGAGTAGGCACGCTGCCTCTCGGTGGCAATAAAGTTTCAATTAGTTTGAAATCGAGTTTGTCCTTCATCGTCGTCGTTCCCGCTATCGTTCCACCACACAACGTAGGGCTCCATCTCCAATCAAACATTGGTGCCGTGACCAGGATTCGCGGCCCATTTCATCCCCGGTCAAACATTGGTGCCGTGACCAGGATTGGCCGCCAAGGAGCGACCACGAACCGACCAAGACCAGGATTGGCCGCCAAGGAGCGACCACGGATCGACCAAACCCAGGAGTGATCGCACTTCCAGCGATCACGAACCAATAGAACAACGGGATCCAAGACGACGACAGAGACAAACGGACCTACAATTTCCTCCTTCCGGACCAGCGTGTCCACCTACGGATTAAACGAAAAGATCTCTGGACCAGCGTTTCAAGCCATGGACCAGAGAAGCCTCCTCCGGACCGGCGTGTCCATGTTATAGCAAGAACTGGTGTCCTTCCGAGCTGGCGTGCTCTCCATCAAAAGTGGTACGTCCAAATATCACACCGGTAACCATCCAATCCTTCGAACCGGCGCGTTCTTCATCAGTGTCCAAATTCCAAACCGGCATGTTCATCTCCAAACCGCTACATCCATCCTCCGGACCGGCGCGTCCACTTTCGGGCTATGATGGCATCTAGTCCGACGGCAAATCCATCTTCCAAATGGTCGAATCAATTGGCTGCTTCTTCCACCGGCGTTGTGGAAATTCCGAAGGTGTTCCTTCTCATCCGATTCGACCAACGGCCGTATCCGCTGGAACCCGGAAATTCTGGCCTTCAACTCGGCGAAGTCAGGCCAAGTTGTCGCTCGAGATAACAAGAATCTTCCATCGACCAGCCCCAGTGATATCATCCCAATCCACCAAACTACCCGGACTATCAATCATATCCAATCAACCCAATTCGAACGGACCGCAACGTGAACGAATATCATCCATGCTACCTACAGCAGTCATCCAACGATCATCGTTTCAACGGCAGGCATCGATCGAGCAAGGCAAAATAAAAAAACGAATTTTCAATTTCGTTTTGAGGCGCCGGGATGTTCGATCTCATACCGACAACGGCAGAATCATCCAAGCCAAGCGCAAATTGAACCATTCAATTTGTTGCCCATTGTTTGGTTCTTTTGCTTCATCGCATCGTCAGCCCAACGCAACGATAGGCAGCATCCAGTGCACTGCTGTGCGCACGGTTTAAATTGTTCGTCTCCGTACTGTGTCACCTATAAAAGGCGACAGTATTTTTGTATGCTCTGTATATAGTTTCTCTCGTTCCCCACCGAGTAGGCACGCTGCCTCTCGGTGGCAATAAAGTTTCAATTAGTTTGAAATCGAGTTTGTCCTTCATCGTCGTCGTTCCCGCTATCGTTCCACCACACAACGTAGGGCTCCATCTCCAATCAAACATTGGTGCCGTGACCAGGATTGGCCGCCACGGAGCGACCACGGATAGACCGAACCAAGGACTGATCGCACTGCCAGCGATCATGAACCAACAGTACCACGGGATCCAAGACGACGGCAGAGACAAACGGACCTACAACTTCCTCCTTCCGGACCAGCGTGTCCACCTACGGATTAAACGAAAAGATCTCTGGACCAGCGTTTCAAGCCATGGACCAGAGAAGCCTCCTCCGGACCGGCGTGTCCATGTTATAGCAAGAACTGGTGTCCTTCCGAGCTGGCGTGCTCTCCATCAAAAGTGGTACGTCCAAATATCACACCGGTAACCATCCAATCCTTCGAACCGGCGCGTTCTTCATCAGTGTCCAAATTCCAAACCGGCATGTTCATCTCCAAACCGCTACATCCATCCTCCGGACCGGCGCGTCCACTTTCGGGCTATGATGGCATCTAGTCCGACGACAAATCCATCTCCCAAATGGTCGAATCAATTAGCTGCTCCTTCCACCGGCGTTGTGGAAATTCCGAAGGTGTTCCTTCTCATCCGATTCGACCAACGGCCGCATCCGCTGGCACTCGGAAATTCTGGCCTTCAACTCGGCGAAGTCAGGCCAAGTTGTTGCTCGAGACAACAAGAATCTTCCATCGACCAGCCCCAGTGATATCATCCCAATCCACCAAACTACCCGGACTATCAATCAAATCCAATCAACCCAATTCGAACGGACCGCAACGTGAACGAATATCATCCATGCTACCTACAGCAGTCATCCAACGATCATCGTTTCAACGGCAGGCATCGATCGAGCAAGGCAAAATAAAAAAAACGAATTTTCAATTTCGTTTTGAGGCGCCGGGATGTTCGATCTCACACCGACAACGGCATCATCATAGCAGCACCCAAGCCAAGCGCAAATTGAACCATTCAATTTTTGCCCATTGTTTGGTTCTTTTGCTTCATCGCATCGTCAGCCCAACGCAACGATAGGCAGCATCCAGTGCACTGCTGTGCGCACGGTTTAAATTGTTCGTCTCCGTACTGTGTCACCTATAAAAGGCGACAGTATTTTTGTATGCTCTGTATATAGTTTCTCTCGTTCCCCACCGAGTAGGCACGCTGCCTCTCGGTGGCAATAAAGTTTCAATTAGTTTGAAATCGAGTTTGTCCTTCATCGTCGTCGTTCCCGCTATCGTTCCACCACACAACGTAGGGCTCCATCTCCAATCAAACAGCTACTTTTGTCGAATGTTACAAATAAGCAGTTATGGGCAGTGCAATATCGTAGTAGTTTGTGCAAGTGCGGAAATGCTAATAAAAGTGCGCGATTGCATCAAATCGATTCGGTGTCTTCAGCGGGCTTATTCTTCGCAAACCAAAGAAAAAGTGCTCTGAAGACGCCAACATGATTCAATGCAATCCGGCACTTTATTCGCATGTCCGCACTTCGCAGCCCAGTAGTTAGAGAAATACATAATATTGACAGAATCGCCATCTCGAATCAGTCTGGCAGCGAGGCTGTGCAGGAAAATAGATAAGAGCCGGGTTTCAAGGGCATGCACTATCGACACTGGTCTTCTAGCAAGCTTCAGTAGCTATAAATAAATTATAGGATCCTCATAATTCCAGTGCACTGTACCGGCTTCATTGGTTACGCTCTGATTATTATCAGCAATGAGATGGATTGTGTGTACATGCAAATATATAGAGCTCAGCTCAATTCCAAATTGAAATTTTGAGCCAGAATGAGAACAAAAACATATGACACAGATGTTTCTACGACGAACAAAAAAAACGAAATTGTGGGTCTTCATTAAGACTGGCTTAAAACTTAACGAGTGGGATGCAACGAACACAAAACATTGAAACTCATAATCTTTTTTAATTCTCGTCTGACGTCGTCGACAGAGTTTCCAGAGTAGGCGACTTGTGGTTTTTATATCTCGCTCGAGCATGATGAAAAAAAACTGTAGCACAGTTTGATGATGAAAAATCAACACAAATGATGTTTTATATTTAATTCCACTCATACAGAGGTCGTACGGAAGAACGTGAACCGCCTTTCCAATGCAGAATCTTGCTGATAAATAGTTTTTACTTGTATTCTGTTTATACCTCTCTACTAGTTCAAGATTTAATCTTCAGTCAGTTGAAGACATGGTTCATTGCAGAAATTTCCAAATTTTGCACAGTTGTTTTGATTTACAAATTGATCCGAAAAAAAATGTCACAATTACCCGCCCTACTGTGTATCCACCTTCAAAACTAATTGAAGCTAGTTAAAAGTAGTTATTTCATGATCCAAAAATACGTATTCGTCATAGTTCGTTATGTCCCCGATGTCCCTGATAGCACAACAAAAAGCTTCAACTTGAGTTGCAGCTGCAGATGCGTCCAATACACAAAGATATTTTCGCAGCTTCAGCAGAAACTCGATGCAACAACGGGTTGGCAACGTCAGACAGATAAATATATTATATTATCTGTTGTGGCAGCTTCTGCAGCGTAACGAGATAAAGGCGGTCACGTGGTAAGAGCTTGTCGACTGATAAATGATGACAAATTGAGCGCGTTGGTGAAAATTGGCTGCATGAAGCCTAACAATTTATCTCCTTCGAAGGAACTATATTGCGCACTCATTCAAAGCACCTGGCTAAACAAGAATTTAATGAAGTTTGATGTTTTCGATTGCGGTAAATCCCTACTCCTGGGAAGACTATGCAAAGTTCAACAGAATTCTAGGCTCTTTTAGGTTGTCCCGGGAAAAAAATCAATGTTCGGAAAATCAATTCCCAGTCTACGTAAAAAAAATCAAGCTAATCTAAACATAAATTTGATTCAAAGAGATTAACTAATTGGAATCTTTCTTGGCACACAATGGTGTAGGAACGGTGGGATTTGTAGCAAAATATATCAAAAAACTTTTCGATATTTTTGATAGAAATTTAGTACAATCAAATTCCTAAAGGAATATTAAAGGGTGGCTTCAGAACTTTTGCAAATCTCTTGGAAAATAGCCAAATGATATTGTGGGGCATACATTCAACGCGAATTCCTCCTGGTGGACATCCATTCCTTCTATGTCTACTGTTTATTCAGGCCCGGATTTGGGGGGGTGCCAAGGGGCAAATGCCCCAGGCCCCCTGATCAAGGGGGGCCCCATAGAAGTCAAAAAAGTGAAACACAATACAAAGAATTATGTTTTCATTGATGATTTCAAATTCAGAATAAAAATCCATACGATTTTTATCTGAATTTTCAGGTTTCAATGGAAATATTTCTGTTCGCTTATGTACATCGTCAAGGTTATATCAACAACTGTAATATTTAGCTTGGTTTCATATACATCAAATTATCATAGCATTCTGGGAAGATGCTGTCAAAATTACAGTGCTCTATGTGCTGGAAATACCTTGTAAAGATGAAAATACTTCATAATTCATACATTTTCCTGATTTTACTATCAGGGTAAAAAAAAACCTGATATTCTACCGGAAATTCGATATTTTCATATTCTACTATATTCATTTTCATTTGCGCCAATTTTTTATAATTTTGTGATAATAGTTTCATTGGTTTTGTTTGGATATTGTAATTTCTACTAAGAGCTAAGAATTTACTATAGTTTAGACTCAAATACACTAAATTTGTTTAAATTTTGCAATTTTTACTATGAACTTAGCATTTAAAAGTATTTTTTGTAAAATCTACAGAATTTACATTCAATTATATTTTCCGCGAACCCAAAATGACTAGCCCAAGCGGATACATTATCACGATAATTTAGCTATGGTTTTTGCAAGATTTCCACTCGAGGATTATTTACAGAGACTACAGCATCGTCTGCATATTGTTAAAGTCTGCGTAGTTCATCCAAACTGTTGTCAATATTTAGAAAGCAAACATTAGTTGAATATCTGGTTAAAGCGACCCTAGACAATCGTTTGTTCCTTTACAATTACAAAAATCCATTTAAGCATTTAAAATAATATTATTCAATCTAGCCAATAATTTTATGTTTCAATAATTAAAGTAAGAAGTCTGAAAATTTGTACATAGTAAAATAAAGTAGTTTACCAAATTTGCTTATTGCTTTAATAATGACTGTCGTTCTAGTGCATTAAATAGAAATATCTGCAGCAAATTTGGCTAAACTTTTCTGTGCATAGCGTTTCCCGCTCATATTTTACCAAAGGCTCCCGTCGAGAGATCTGACCCGGGCTTCCCAAAGCCCAAAACCGGCACTGTATATATCAGCAAATTGATTCCGGAATATGTTCCCGGATTTACCTAAAAAATATTAATTAATCTTACAGAGGTAATCTTTCAAAAGTTCAATTTTCCCTCGCATTTTCTTCATAAAATCATTGATTCTGTCAAATCTAATACTGAGATATTTCGTTGAAAGTTCTATTAGAAATTTTTCTGTGAATTTCTTTGAACGGTTTTCCAAAAAAAAATATTACAAATTTTTCTACAAAGTTCATCAAAAATCCTTAAGAAATATTTCCAGAATACATCACAAATTTCGTCAAAAATTCTTCTATGTTATTTTCTAGAAATTTTGCTTCAAATTTCCAGATAATTCACAAATTGGAATAAAAATTTAAATGAATGTTTTTGAAATGTCTCTTGCCTTCGAATCTTCAGAGGAAATTTATTGAAAAACTCCAGGAAAAATTTTGCTACCGAAATTAGCATAGCGATAAAGAAATCTGTAGAGAAACATGTTGCAAAATAATTGGGAAGGGGGAAGGATTTATTGGGATATTCAAAAAGAAATTTGTATTGATCTTCCTTAAAACACTTCTCTAGATATAATTTTGCCAACTATTGTCAGAATCCATATTCTTGGTTTAATTTTTTTGTGCGATACGAGGGCGGAATTTCTAGAAAATTCTAGAAAACCAGAAGTCAAGGAAATATACATTTCAAGGATAATTTCTAAAGAAGAGTCTGATGGAACGGATAAATTTGTTTTAATTGTAAATCCATTAGAGAGGTTTTAGCTATGGAGTCATTCAAAAATGACGTCCATGATTTGTGGGAGGGGGAGGGGGGTCTACGGAATTGTGACGGTGCATGTAACAGGTATTGGAAAAGGCGTGACAGAGGGGGGAAGGGGGGTCTAGAAATCCTGAAAAATTTACCTCTAGAGAAAAGACTATAAATTATCTTTCATTGTACCATTGCCCATCTATTGTTCTACCTGCTTCAACATTTTTTTATTTCTTCTTCCTTCGCAGACGCAAAGCAACATTTAAAAATAAATAGATGTTGGTAATTTAGATTAGGATAAATTGTAGGAGTTTTCAAAAATTACAGAATTCTTATACGTATGGTTCCTGATTTCTGAACGCCCATAAGGAATTCCTCAACAAATTTTCAAAGTAATACAAAACTTTCCCCTAAGATATGAATTCTATAAAATCTTACACTACGAATTTTACCAAAATCTTTGCTAATGTTCTTAAAAAATACCGGCAATACAAAATAATCGATAATAGACCCTTCAAAAAAGTAATCTTAGAATTTCTAAAGGTAGGAAAAAATGGGTTCTTTCTACATAAATATGTTCACCACAGTATCATGAAACTTCAAAATTCATACAAAGTATTATCTTAGATTTAAGTTACAAATACTTACAGTAAAAATTCCATCTGTTTTTAACGTTTTTTTTTTTCATTTTCTATTATAAAAGACGAAGAAAAAAGATCAAGAACTTTTTTAGTAAATCCTGCAAGGACCACTTAAGCTTTTCTGTAAGGTATATTGTCAACAAGTTTCAGAAATTCTACTATTTAATTCTAGAACTTTACGACAAGAACTCTGTATTTTTTTTTTCGAATTATATGTAAGTTGTAATTATTCAAAAACTTACCAAAAAAGTTCTGCTAAACCTTTTTTGTATGTGTTTCTCTAAAAATCTCTCAAAAAGTGACTCAAAGAGGGATTTATAAAACAATTCCTTACAATATTGAGATATTCCTAGAGTAGTTTTTGAACCAAAAAAATGGAAAGTGAATAAATTTGTAAATATTATTTATGGAAGAACCCTGAGATCACCATTCGGAAAAAACTGGAGTTATTTCTAGAACCTGAAAGAATACCTTATGGAGAATTTTTTTGAGAAGTTCAAGAATAAATGGCAACATCTTAGTAAATCTGATGAAACCATTATTCAAAAAAGTTCCCTAAAGAATTGTTAGTGCGCTTTAAAGAAAAGAAAAATCTCTGGAAAATACTTAGATGAATCTCTGGTAATTTTTTTCGGGAGAATATTAGAGAAACAATTATATAATTCTCTAAGAAATTTCTGAACAAATTACTCGGGAAATCTTTGAGTATTCTCGCGTATGAGTTTTTGAAAGAACAGTTGGTTTTATTCCGCTAGGAACTTTATAGAAATGTTAGAATTTTTGAAATGTGTGTATGTTAGATACTTTTGGAAAAAAAATAGAACATCGTAAAAATTTTGAAGAAATGCGGAGCATTGCTCCTTAATTTTAGAAAAAAAAAAAACAAATCTAAAAAAATAATCATTTGGGAAAAAAAATCAGATAGATCTGCATTCTTTGAGAAATCATGAATGACATTTTTCTAATTGTATTCTTTCTAATTGCTCATGAAATTCTTGTATAATGTTACGAGGAATCCTTAGAGAAAAACCTGGAAAATTCATTTTTTTTATTGCAGGAAGTCGGGATAATTTTTGCTGCGACATACAATCCTGTAGAGAAACTTTAGGAAGAACTTCAAAAGAAAAGTTGGACAAACTGTTGGTGGGAATTCATGGAATTAATCCATGCTTGATGATCCTGAAGACATTTTTGTTGAAACTCCTACATTTTTTGTACTGTTTTTTTGATAAATCCTCAGTAATTCCTGAAAATCCTAAACATATTATTAATGAACAACTGGAGGATACTTTAAACTAACAATTCAATTTTATATGTAATAAGTACGTAGAGGACTCCAAGCGAAATGATTGAAAACAATCTAAAGCATTCTCTGGCGGGATCTTACAAGAGATCTTAAGCAATTCGATACAGATTCTTAGAAAAAAATTCTGGTAAGATCAGAAAGTCTAGGAATGATTTACCGTAGAAATCCCAGGACGAACCCAGAACAGGTAAAGGAGTTCTTGGAGAAAGCACTGAAAAGTACGAAAATAATTCCCGTAAAAATACCCAGAGGAATCTCTTTAAAGCGCACTTTAGAATTCTTGAAGCAATTTTACTGAATTACTAAAAGAATGATTTTTTTTTTCGTAGCGAAAATTGAAATTTACAAACATCACTGATGTGCCGGGAAATGTGACATAATAACATATAAATAAAATCATTACAAATCTTTTGAAACTATGAAATTTGTGAAAATCTTGAATTTGCGACCGACATAACTTCTGTAAACAAGTATTGGCCCCCTCCAGAAAAAAAAAACTTAGCGACGCCAATGGCACATGAGCGATACTTGAATATATTTATTTAATAAAGGTCACATATCTATATAAGATCTGGAAGACCAAGCATCTTTTTAGAAACTTTAACAACCTCTCAACGATTTGTCAGAACTAATAATTTGCTTAAGTTATCCTGGTCTATAAGATTTTTGATTTTTCAGATATATAATTCCAACATTTTTGTTAAAAAAAATCGTTCATAATTTTCGAATCCGTAGTAGAAAATATTTGGCATGCTAAAAATAACCTTCTAGTACCTATTTATTTTCAATGAAACCAGGAATCCATCTAAGATTTTATCAAAAATGTTGTCAAGGACTAAACAAACATCTACCCAAGAATATCAAATGGACCTTGTCATTAACTCAGCCATCAAATATCTCGCTATGAATTCATAATGATCTCACACGAAATTCGCTAACATCTCGTCAGAGACCTCATAAGCACTTTGTCATGGATCACGGACTAGTAAAGTTAGTAATCCAAACAGGAATTCCTAATTGGTCTGTTTAGGATTTTATTTAGAAAACCACTAAGACCTCTTTTAGCTCAGCTACAGTTCAGCTCAGCATTTTCAGAAAAATCAGCCAAAGATCGTCCGCTAAAATTCTTATTCAACTGATATCTTATCAAAAAATTAAAAAAAAAAAAAACAAGTAACTAGTAAATTATTCCCGGCCATTTGGAATTCCCAGTGATTTCCCGATTTCCTGGATGGATGGACACCCTGATTAAAGGAATATAACAATGATGTCTTCAGTTTATAAAGATTTAATCGAGATGAACAAGTCTGCCAAAGACAGTTCTTGTGTAGGGCTTTCATATTTTTATTGTTTATAATATTTCGTCAAAAATTTTACTTCATACAAATTGGTTTTATCTTTAATCTCTTGATTGGAAATAAAATACTGAAACAAATATGTTAAAATCCAAAACCGATGTACCATACAAATTAAATCCAAATCGGTCTATTAATAACTGAGACCAAAGTTACCAAAGTTGATTTTTTTGTATGGAAAATCGAAAAAATTACAAATGTACTTTCCAATGCTATGTAAGGTCAAGTAAAAGCTAATGAAATATTGAGAAAAGTTAAACACTGTAAATGGTTCGAGCAGAAATTATGTTGATTTCACCTAAAAGTAATAGTTAAGAATTCCTTCAAAGAAAACATCAGAAAAGTTGTTGAAATATCGGTGTGAATCCAAGCCCTTCTGATCTCGATGTAATCTGCAACATAATACAGTACTAACCTTGTCCAGTAACTCCCACAAACGAATACACGCGAACAATGACTCACGCCTAGTACCTGATGAAACCAGACGACAATAACGACTCCGACAAGTGCAGACACAATATGTTTGCTTCCAAAAAATATGACGAGCAGCAACGTAATCCTTCGTTCAACGATACACACAAATACCGATTCTAGAACCGAAATCCTATTCGTTGCTCGTTCTGATTTGGAGATAGAAACACTTCTTCGCTTTGCTCTTCTTGATCGACACAAATAGGAATACGTTCGATGCTCAAACTTTATCCACTAAAGCACTCTTTAAAGTAGAATTTAAACTGCAATAGCTCACTTCTTGGTACTTATTATTATCTGTTGAACACTCAGCACTAAACACTGTTTAACCAGAAATTGAACCGTAGCACAGTATGGTAAACAATAGACGAGCGGGATAATGGTGTCTATATGCTAGACAAACACCATCGACTTCAATACCTAGAATGGTGCCTTCCAAAATATAATGGTTTCTGCTTCAGCTTCCACTAGAATGCACTATTCCGTACTTTCACCTTTCCCTTCCAAGTTGAGATGATGCCCCACTAGAAATCACCAGACGATTAACCGTGCACAACCGTACGTGACCAAGGTTCTTTATGGACTAGCAACTGTACTTGTACGCGCTTTACGTTACGCCTCAGTAGCAAGTAGCGAAAGAAAGCACAGTGCTTCTGGTCGGTTCTCGGCGTCACACGGTATGTCCAAAGGGAGTTATTAGGCAACTACTACATTTCAAATATTCCATGAAGCGATTCTCCATCCTATCAATTTCACATTCAATTATTTTCGAGAAGACTGGAATACATATTAAACATATACCGATTATGTTAAGTAAATTGGAAGCGTTTATTTTCCTTTTTTATAATCAGGTAAAATCAACTCACTTGTAAAAAATCTGAACTGCTCTGCAAATAAAATGTAATAAGTTATTAACTAAATGTTAATAAAAGCTTGATTTTGTTTTACCTAACTAACCCGTATAGGCCTGAGTGAAAGAAAACACACTAAAACTCTCACTGCTCGGCGAATACTAAACGGATTTCAACATTTTTTTTGTCAGTATACTCGTACACATGTCTAGTTTATAAAAGTGGTCAAAGAATCTCGGGAATGTTATTCCGGTGAGTCACTGGGTCAGGTCGGGTGAAAAGGGTGGTGTCCTATTGTGCCCCTGAAGGTAGGAAAATTTCAAGTCACATATTATACCGGAATTGGCTATAATGTGGCAACTATATCATGAAATTTTAAGAAAAACGCATCAGCGTAAACCTTTTGAGAAACGATTGAATTGGATAACCATGTGTCCTGCATTTGTTTGACCCTACAAATGACCATGTTCGGGTCCCGGGACGCCTCAAATTTACGATAAAGTGGCCAATTTGTATTTAATCATCTGTGCCAAGCTTATGGGAACGCATTTCAGTGAAGCATTATGTTTTATCTCTAGTTTTCGAGAATTGAAACGGTTCAGTATCCATCACAACTATAGCCGGTTCTTCAGGGATCACATCCGGTACATTCTAAATGGTGCAAACCTCTTCATTTATAATGTTGATCTCAATGATTTATGCAAATTAAAATTAATGTAATTGCGAATAAATTAAGATAACTTGGCATGTCCTAAAAATAGCGCTTTTTTACCCGATTTGATCCAGTGACTCACCGGAATTACTCCGGCCACAGGAGTATTCCCGAGTTTCTCTGGCCACTTTTACAAACTAGATATGTGTGCCAGTATACCCACGAAAATAATATTTGAATCCGTTTAGTATCCGCTGAGCAGTAAGGGTCTTAGCATTTTTGCTTTCACTCAGGCCTATACGGGTTAAGATGATAGTCTTTTCTAACACAGAGCACCTATATATAAGAAATTAATGTAATGTTTAAAATGATAGGTAGGACTAATAAAAAAATTAAAAATAAAAATCGTCATATCGCCAAACTGTAAAAGTTAAGTTTTTAGATTTGAAAGAAAGAGACTAGGTTGAATATTTATTGATTTCTATATACCTATAAGCAATCATGAAAAGGTAGAATATTGTGCTGTTTCATTAGCTTGTTTCATTATCAAGAGCAACTTCCTGTGGAAGAAGATCCGAGGTGCATGAAAGTTGCATAACAGCCCCCTTTGGACATAGCGTGTTTCGGTCGTTGTCGACGCGCGTCGGCGTCGCGTCTAGCTTCGGTTCGGCCCGGTCGTCGGCAGTGTCTGGATTGCCAGCCAGACGACGCTTTTATTTTGGTTTCTCTTTTTGTTTGTTGTAGAACATCCAGTTTCCTTGGTGATGCTGCGTTGGAATGGAGCATAGCGATGTTATGTGTATTATGGTGTCGCGACGCTTGTGCTTTCGTGAGTATGGGAGAGCCATTCACAACACGTTGAAAAACAATTAAACCACAACACTGAACTTTAACTCAAGTGAAGCAAAGCCATTCTGAAATTGTCTGGGTTCGATTCGGGGTTGGTCCAAGATCATTTCGTAATAGAATTTTCCTTTACTTCACTGGGCATAGAGTATCATTGTGTCTGCATACGATATACGAATGCGAAATCTGCAACTTGGCAAAGAATGCTCTCAGTTAACAACTATGGAAGTACTCTTAGAACACTAAGCTGACAAGCAGGTTTTGTCTCAGTGGGGACGTAGAGCCAACAAGCTCAAAATGCTCATAAGAATCGTAAATTGAATTTCGTACCCAACAAGTAAAGAAAGAATATTCTAAACCTTTTCTCAATGAATTAATGGTGGAAATTTCGGTACTATGTCTCAAACATACTTAGCGTGCGTCGCGACGCAACAAAAAAAAATGGTGCGGAGAATGAAATAAAGAGAGGTGGCTCTCTGCCGACAGTGAGAGAGCGCCTTTAAAGATGATAACGCCAACATATATTAGACTGGACCAAAAACTGTTGAACCAGTAGTAAATATACCATACATTTGATTTTGTTTTTTCATTGTTCAGTCATCCAACGGTTTTATTTTTATTACATATCTCACGGTGACCGGTCCTCAGAAATATCAGTAAGCAAGCAATTTGATAGAGTAATATCAAATTTTACGAAGATAAGTAATTTTGAATATTTTGTACCCTGATTGGGGCGAAACCAATGGTACCAAAACATGTACTCAAATCTATATTTTATTCTCTTTATTTAGGTTTTTGCTTGGAGAGTTGGAATTCTTCTATTCTATTCTTATTCTTAGTGCTTGCACAGCCAATATTGAAAGCATCCTGGAAATACCGGAAATTATTCTAGTATTTTCTTGTCAATATTAAAATTTGCAGCATATCGTAAATATGTTACAAATATTAAAATGGCCAGGCCCACTGTGCAGACTTGGGTTTGAAGATAATCAAAAAAATTACGGCGATCAGATTACACTGCGGAACACGTTTTTGTCTCAAGCACCAAAATACCACTATTTACTCAATTAGGGGTTGCTGAATACATTGTCATTTTCAAAAATATCATAGCACGTCTAGTTTTTGAGATATTGACTGCTGAAAATGCTAAATTTGACGATTTCAGCAAACTTGCATGTTTTCCAACTTGTATGGCACATTATTTGCCTAATTTGCCGCATAATTCAAACTTCATGAGTTAAAAAATACTTGTCAACAAAGTTTATAATACTTCTGCTGGTAAAATGTTATTTTTTAATGGTTCTGAAAAATATTGTATTATGCCATATAAGTGAAATGAAGAATTTCGTATGGAGACGGCAAGCATGTTGAAAAAATCGATTTAAGCTAAATCTAATCGTGAAATTTTCGATCAAATTATATCTAAATTGGAAGATCAAGTCTTGTTTCGCATGCTTGGTGGATTAATTCACAAAAAAGTTTGGTAAATCATAATTTAAATTTCATGTAAACATTAATAAAACCTGTGTTTTATACAACTTTGGCGACCTGTAGCTAAAAATTGTGACGTGCTGGAACATTTCTGAGAACGGCATCAAATTCAGCGACCCAAAATCTACTAGAAACACATAATTTGATTCTTGAGACACGCAAAGATGTCATTTTTGTTACGCTGTGTTATTCACGTATGAATAACGTGATAGACGGAAGTTTTTCAATTTTATGATTGAAGAAACGGGGACAACCGTACCAACCGTTTCATTTAAGGGGAGGTGAGTAAAATCGTTGGAAGTGGCGTTGCTAAGAATGTTAATGCACACTCCTTTATTGCTTCTTTCCAGGGATGGGACATAGGTATTTCACCCTTACCCCCTGGCTGAAAAAGCCTTGGCTATAGCGCCATTGCTCGCTCTCTGAAACGAAAAGAAATTGATCCTTCGCCCGTTACACAGCAATTATTTACCCCCTTAATACATCAATGAGCTTCAAATTTTTACACAACTAGTTAAATAAAATTAAAAATTAGTATCAATCTATTTCGGAGGGATCTCCCCATTTATCTAATGCTTGCAAATTCCTTATTCCTGTGTGTTCAGCTCCTGTTGATTGATGATTGTCGCACTTTGAAAAAATATACTACACTATATCGAGCACAACTGGTAGAATTTTCATTTTTTTCTGCTATACACACGTTGCGTTTTTCTTTTCCTGTCAATTCTTTCAAATAACACTTCTTTTCTTCACATCTCCACACGAACAAATTATAAAACTGAGTGTTCTTTGTTTCAATAATGAATAACTCACAGTAAATTTTGGCACCTAGACTAATGCCAATTTCCCGGAATTGCACAGCTGAACCACAGGAATCACTTCGTTGCTTTTTTTTGTATCTTCTGGGTGGCATAACACCACCACCAGCCGTTTCAAAATTTCACGAACGTGACAGCAAACGAGAAAAAGCAGCCATCCGCGCGCATGGCCTGCTGCGATCGCACTCCTTTTTGCTTGGAGAGTTGGAATGCGTAAAAAAGTCAAATTTATGGTAAGGCAGCTTCCATTTATTATGTAACGCTAAATTAGAAAATTTTCGACCCCCTTCCGCCCGTCCATAGCGCTTTTTGTACAAACAAAATTCAAATTTACTGCCCCTCCCCCTAGAGCGTTACGATATTTGTGAACGGCGCCTAATCAACAGTAGTTAACATCTAGAAACGTGTCACTTTTCCATGCTTTTAAAATAATTCTCGATATGTATAGCATTAGGCCCCTTGGGCATACATAAAATAGGGACTGAACCAAAAGCCGCCGAGTTAGTGGACCTACCCTCCCTTTTCCGTGGGTCAAAACCAAAAACAAGTGCTATGCAACCAATTGTTTACATACTTCTGGCCTCGTTTAGGTCTGGAGTTTATTGACAGAATATGACTAGTATACAACTTTTTTGAGAACTTGTGAAAAAATTGTTCAAAAATATTAAGAAACAAACAAAAGCATCGCGATTTTTTTTTGCGTAAAAAATTAAGCTGCTGATAGAAGAGTTAACGATTATTGGATATGATGCAAAACTCAATTGATTGAAATCGGTTATGAAGTCATAAATTTCATCTGACTTGAATTTGCATTTTATAAAATTCCAATTTAATGTGACCAAATACGTAACTTCATACTGCCATTCCGTTATGATTTCTTTTTCACTGACTCTATTATAATCATCAATGTGAAATTACATATGAGTTCATCTGATGAAGATATAAAATCATACAAGACTTGAACCCAACAACCCAACAGAAAAAGTGAAATTCATATATATAGGTATTGACTTACCGGTTAAGATAACATCACCGTTCAACAGAAAAACGATGAAATTACTTTGCATCAGTATTTTCGTACAATGTCTATAACAAATTGCTGCACTGCGTTCCAACTGCAAACGTTGCACTGGTTTGGTCATCTGCCAAATGACAATTAAGATCGGTAGCATTCACAAACGATGCTCTACAATGTTTCATTTATGTTTGCTAAAATACTAGATCTTGCAACAACGATTGTGTGACATAATGGTTCCGTGACAGATTGGTGATCTAATGATCAGAGATTCGAGGCTTGTTTCGCAATATTTTATTTATTTTCTTTTTATTTTTTGTAAAAATTAAGTCATATAAGCTGCAATACACAATCATACATCAAATTATAGTGAACGTCAAATCAAATTGTCTTAAGTTGTATTGACCATGATAAATTCTTTAAAATGTACCTATATGGCCTCCAGATTTGTGTGAATAGAGGGAATGTGTGCATTTTAAAAAATCTGTTTTCACCGAATAAATGTTCATTTTATTCGCTTGCATTGCAGTCTCAGTTATGTGGCTGGGAATCGCATCACGCACACTTTTGCGTTTGTTCATTCATTCAAACGGATAACCTGCACTAATCGTTATTCATTATTTTCGAATCAACTTTAGCCATTTGTTTTTCCACGACATTTTCGATTAATTGTTTTTAGTACTATAGCTGTCTATTTGAAAATATCGTACTATTTTTGTCCAAAAATTGACGATTAAATTATCGACCCAAGCAGACGATTATTATCAAAATGATACCAACTAATGTTATCAATACCATGTTCTTGTTATTATTCTTCCAAAATGATTTTATTTTTTGAAGTTGCAACCAAGCCTTAGTTTATCTTTTTGTGTTCTAACACTTAAAAAAATGAGGTGTAGTGCTTCGTGAAGCCCAAGCAGGACAGTTCTGTTTCGCGTCGTCCGATAGATTTTGCTCACGGTCTCGCGCGTGTTTTCGTCACCGGAGATTTTTTTCTTTTCCTGTTTCGGAGCGTCTTGCTGGGTAGTGCTTCGTGAAGCCCAAGCAGGACGGTTCGATTTTGCGCCGTCGGATAGATTTTGCTCACGGTTTCGCGCGTGGTTTCGTCGCCGCAGATTTTTTTTTTTCTGTCTTGGAGCGTCTTGCTGGGTAGGTGTTTGGGAAAGCACAAGCAAGACGGTTTGTTTTCGGGACGCCAAGAAGTTTTTCTGTCAGTGTCAGTTTTGTGTTCAGTCGAGGATGGATTACCAGCTGGTGAGTTCGTTTCATGCTTGTGATAACACATTTTTTCTTGAAAGCGTAACTTTTAAGCAATATTAAAACAAACTTTATATGAATCGTCACTATAAGTGTCGGTATTAAGTTTTTTTCTTATACAATTTCTATATACATATATTTTTCTCTTTTTGACATTATTAAAAATTATCTTTTGAATTGTTCGACATTGTGAATGTTGACGTATTTTTTAAAACTTCTACCATATCAAGACAAAATGCACAGTAATACTCATATGTAATTTTCAGACAAACTATGTATAGTTCGTCACTACAAGTGTCGGCATTATTCCTGTTTCATATACTTTAAAATATATACATGTAATTTTCAGTTTTCGTCATTAATAAAAACATCTTTTGAATTGTTCGACATTATAGATGTTGACGTATTTTTCAAAGCTTCTACCAAAAACTTCTTGAGACAAAAATACAAAACTAGCTTTAAATATAAGTCGTATATTTCCCCCTAGTCCATGGATCGCATCATCGACCAGAGGTGACTCCCAGATCTTTTCCTCCCTCACTAATAAACACCCTTCCCGTGGTGATTGTGGAGATGCAGAGGTATTCTCGGTCTATAGAAGCAACAATCATTACACCCTAATATTCCTTCCCCATCCCAACTGACTGTAAGGACTTGGCCGGCGCCGTTATTGATCAATAATATTAGATCTGCTAAAATTGCACTTCGAGAGTAAGCGGAAACTCCCATCCCTTATTCATTTGGATCGTAGTGCAATTCTTACCAGTTCCGATCAATCACGGAGTAGCAACCATTGACATGTACAGTCAGTCTATGCTATGCTATGCTATGTTTGTGTTCTAACATAAAAAAATTGATTACTGATCCTATTCATAAAGCCAAACAATAACTAAGTCAGATATAACATAAAAAATAAAAACTTTTGATTTTTAATTCTAGAAAGCTATTTTATCTAATGATATTCGACTAGGTTTATGCATATAGACAAAGTTTATGGCTTGCAGTCTTATAAAAAGCTCACGAATTTATTTTCTTGGCACCAACGTTTCGATCCCTATTTGGATCTTCTTCAGGGATAAAGAATTATTCGCGACTAAAATGTTTTGAACAGTCGCAAATAATTATTTATCCATGATGACGATTCAACTAGTGATCGAAACGTTGGCGCCAAAAAAATAAATTAGTGAGCTCTTCATAGGTTTGAGAGCAAGCAAATATTTTTTTAAAACTTTTTTCAAACTTTCAGACATAACCATGAGCAAATTCTACTCAGGAACTAAACGTTTTTGCGTGACTGTTACTACCATACGGAACTGATGTGTTAAATTTAATAACTCAACCCAAATTTACAGTACATTTGATTACTGTAGCACCAAATTAATGATCACAGAGAAGTCTAGTGAGAAGTACATAATTTTGGTTTTGGCATTGGATGTCGAGTAGCTGAAAAATCCCATAATGTTTAAGTAAATTTTTAAGTAGAGACGGTCCACTTGGTACATGATTAACCCCTCTACCAGCAGCTTATTTTTTTTACCATAAAAATATAATCAAATCGCTATAACTTATTTGTTTCTCAACATTTTTGCACCAGTTTTTCAAAAGTTCTCAAAAAAATCTTGTATTTTCAGAATCTTAAAGTTGCTTATAAAAGTTAAAAATTGCCTATAGACTTACTCAGAAATACACCCATATGTCAAATTGACCAGTTTCACCCAAATTAACGGTACGGTTGATTACCATAGCAGCAAAGTAAAGATCATAGAGAAGTCCAGTGAGAAGTAAATAATTTTGTTTTTGATATTAGATGTCACGTAGCTTTTAATAATTGTGGAGAAAAATACTATAAAAAATTCCATAAATTTTTACCAAAAATCTTCAGGTGGAAACGGTTTACGCGATAAATGATTAATTAGGGTGATCCCGCTATTTAAAAAAAATAATATTTGACTTACAAAGAAAAATAAGCATTGCCTTACTCAGTGACAAGACATGCCCATACTTACTATACAATGACAATAACCAATGAAGCTACATATATCTCGATGTTATCGAGGGCCGGTGGAGCACCGAGCTTCTGTGGCTTCAACATTCAGTTCAGTAGTATTGTATCGCTTCATCGGAGAGGACGTAAAACGTGACATTCGGGCGGCAAACAAGCGTTTTAGATTCTCAGTAGAGCTCATTTGTTCACCTGTGGCGCAGTGTTATCGGGCGGTGGATGTTGTTATATTCACTTGTTTTTATCGGAAAAAGGTACATGTAGACCGCGAAAGTGGTATGTTCATTACATTGAGAACGATATTTTGGGACACCCGCACACAGGTTGCCACTTGGGCACCTGATTACATGTGTGGAACTGTACCGTAGGGGTTGATATCGTTTTCTAGAGATGATTAGAACCATTGTGTGCATTTACCATATTATCGTGAATAATTTACACGTACCTGTGAGGTTCTTCCGTTCTAGTGTGTGGGTATCACTTTCGCAAATAAGATAGATTAGTGTGAAGATAAGGGAAATATACGCTTTGCCTTCTGATCGTCTGTAACAAATAGCGAACCCACACTTTTCAATATCTTCGAGAATAAATTCAAAATTGGTAACAATTATCTCCATAGTGCTACTTTGCAACGCAACTCAAACATAGTTCAAGGTCGTTTGGGATATTGGATCAATCATCTGCGTTGTGCTCGGTGCAAGTAAAGAGAGCATAAAGTAGCAGTCAACGCATGGTTATAACCATCGACCAACCTGAACTGGATTCAACCTACAAAACGTGAACCGGTTAGTGTCAAAAGTGTTCGATACGTTGTGAAGGTGAATGCAGGTGAAGCATAAAAAATTGCCACCGTCGATTAGGTACTACGAAAACTGGAATTTAAAACATTAAGAGTATGCCAAAAGGGTAGATTGAAAGTATATGTGGTCAAGAAAGCAGTCTTAAAGTGCCACGAAGTTACAGCTTTTACTGCGTAGGCAGAGTAACTGATAAGGACCGATAAGGCGTATGTATACCTATTAAATAGTAATGTTTACTAAGCATCAGAAAATCAGTTCGATTTAATCAATCTTTTCTCCGGATCTACATTCATTCATCGCACGTACATTGAGTTTTATTATAGCTTTCATTAGCAAGGGGTGGGAATATTGTAGCAGGAAATGTACTCCCAACTGTCTTTCTAATGATTTATAACTTCTGTGCGCATAGCTTAGTTTAACTAGGGTAGATGTACCAATAGTGGAGGTACTAAGCACTATTGAACTTCATTTAACCGCCTAAATTCAAGAAGCGCAATTAATGTACATGTTAGTGTTGTAACGGGAAGTAACGACCATTGGCTTAATGAGAAAAAATATTTCATCGCAGTAATCCACGGCATGTCAGTGAAAAATAATACCTCCACTATTGGTACACTGTTCCTTTAGTTGCGGTATATTTTTAATGTGTGTTCCTATAGTTGCGGAATCCGTGGTTTTCTTATGGGATCCTCCACTATAGGAACACTTTACCGCAACTATTGGTACAAGCAATAACAGTTTTAGCAATTTTAGTGATATTTCATCAGTTTTAAAGCAATTTGAACGCTCTTTTAAACTATTTCGTGTATCAACAAGCCAATACGTCGATTGGCAGTGTCGGTTCTGTAGCTAGTTTAATGAAATCAGTGAAAACGGCACTACCGCAACTATAGGAACACCCACAACTAAGGGAACACTTACCCTACAAACTCAAACTCGATCACAACGAAAAAAAAAATGTTGATAGGAATAAGCTTACTTTAAATTGGGGTTGTTACAAAGAAAATCATTGATAAGATTGTACACATTTTTACACGTCTCCGACATACGATAAAGGAGAGATGTGTGGGATCGAAACTTGTACACATGAGAAATTAATCATACTCTGAACATTTCTTAAAAAAACGCCCTGTTTTACGGATTTCAGTTTCATATGGTACCTACACATATGGTCAGACATTCATAACACGTCGTTTTGATCTTCATTCCAACAGGAACCATCGCAACCGACAAGATGTCGCTCAGTACCAGCGCAAACCTGGTGAAATATCTCCTATTTCTATTTAACTTTCTTTTTGTGGTAAGATAACGACAGAAAAAAAAACATATTTGCAACATCCATTATGGGCTGTCGTCTGATTCTTAACGTTCTATTGCAGATAACGGGTATCACAATTATGGCCATTGGCCTCACCGTGCAAGGTGCATATCACAACTTCAGGGAGATTTTGGATCCACAGTTCTTCAGCGTGCCAACCTTCCTGGTCGTAATTGGCAGTTTCATCTTCATCATTGCATTCTTCGGATGCTGCGGGGCCTACAAAGAGAACTACTGCATGACGTTGACGGTGAGTGGAAGTTTTGAAGATACTTTTGCCTCAAAAAATATTCACAAAACAAACTAAACTGAAACCAAAAAAAAAAACAAAAAGAAATCTGACAGGTTTTAAATGATAAGAGAATAGAATATGACCGTCAAGAATTTGATCTGAAATTTTTCAAAGGATTCACAGAAATTACCTCAGAGATTTCGTCAGGAATTCTTCCAAAATTCCTGTCAGAAATGCTTATCCTCGAAAATTTAACCAGTAATTTCTTCAGTGAGTTAATGGGATCTCCACAGCTTTGTCATTAGAGACTTCTTAAAGATTATAACCACAAGTTTCTCTAAGTATATATTCAGGTATTACTTCAGAGATTCATCCTCAGATTTCCACAGATTTTTTTTCCCAGAAAGTTTTCCAGTAATTTCTCAAGAAAGTTTTCAAAGAATTAATCCAGCATTATTCCGAGTATGCCTCCAGTGAAATGTCGAGGAAACGTTACAAGATATTTTTTTAACAATCCGGAAGATTTTTTTAAGTAATCTCAGATGAAACAGTAGCAAATTATGAAGTAACCCTCGATTAAGTCCTACAGGATCTCTGAAAGAACTACTGAGCTCTTGAGGAAGTCTTAGTAATTTTCTAACGAAAATTGCTTAGATAACTAAAAAATAACCAATCTAATCTCTTAGTAATACCCCACATGGTTCTCTGATGATATTTCTTGAAAACTGTCTAGTGGGAAATTTTTGAAGCAATTCCTTGGAGCAACCGTGGATTAATACTTCAAGAAATCTATATAAAAATGTGTGGACGAATAGTTACAAAAATCAAGGTATAAATTCTTGAAAAAAAAGTTGGACGAATTTCTTCAAAAATGAATGAACCGTTTGGAATTTTATTTGGAAACTTCTGTAGGAATTGTTGAAAGATATCTGTTCAGACTAACTGCCATTTCAAAAAGTAGCATACTTTCTTTTATTTTTGCATATTTCTACATTGAAGTGTATTTTTGAATTTTCTTCGCAACCTTGACTGTATCTCTCTGTAATCGAAAGTTCGCCGCGCTATGAACACGCAACTCGCGACGCTAATAAAAAACTGTTAATTTTCGTTAATAAATACAGTCCATTTCTCGAATTCCAGTCCGAAACCGTACAATATCATTGAGAAACAAATCTAGAAATTGATGCAAAAATTAGTAGAAAATATGTGGATAGTCTCTGGAAAAAAATATCAAAAATGTTTGTGGATATTAGTTAGAGTGCTCCAAGATTTCGTGGAGCAAATTCTAGGAGAATTAGTAGGAAATCTATACAGTAATTTCTAAACGGATTCCTGGAGAATTCCTTAAAAATATTCAAGATTTTTTTAGAAATCATTAGAATAAATCCTGCAGCTTTCCCTTGATGAATCTGAAAAGAAATTTCTGGAGAACTTCGCATAATCATATCTGAAGCTTTCTCTGGAGACTCTAGAATGTTGAACCAGGATTTACTGCAAGCACAATAAGGACAACAGAGTCTTCATATGCCATTTTGGTTAAAATAGAGATTTGAAGACCTCCCACTAAAAATAGAGACCTTCAAATACTTGTAAATGTAGTGATCATGTGAAATATGTCCATGTTTTCCATCAGAGAGTGCGAACGACCTTAAAAGTATTATTCAACAATTTTTAAAGAATTACCATTCAAGTGACAAAATGAAGTCAAAAATGCGTTTCATTTTAATTAAATCTAATGTGCTAACCTGTTCTAGCTATTCAGAAACAATCAACTATTTATGTTTCACTACTTTTTAAAGTTAGTAATTTAGTATATTTGCAACAGCTTTTGTAAAAGCACTTTTTTAAGAAACATCGTTTTGACAGTCAAACTGAATCAAGAATCCATAAATAATACCATGGGATTTTATTTCCGGATTCCTATAGAGTTTTTTTCAGAACTGCCTCCAGAAGCTCTTCTAGGGAAAACTCAAGTTATTCCATGAATACTAGGGTAGGTGCGAAACTATGTTTTTGTATGTTATCAGGGAAGATGATTACTGGATCATATTCGCCACTATTCGCCATATTTTAAAATTTATTTATTTATTGATCTAAAAATTTTGAAAGAAGGAAACCCCCTTTGAGTGATATCAATTCGAAATCGTTCTCAAAAGGCCACAAAACTTCTTTATCTTTTCTTATTACGTTACAAAAATAAATCCATACCAGAGCCGAATTCTTTAAATAGAAGTAACCAAAAATGGGGATGATTGCAGGGTACAAGGGTAGGCCATTTTCTTCACTGAATCACTCTATTATGTTTATCACTAGAATCCCAATCAGCTTGCCAAGAATCCAAAGCATTTTTTTTTATTTTAGCATAACATTCCGAATGAAAAATATTTCGTTTATAAATAATTCCGCGATTAGTTCCTAATTTAGTTAAATAATCAGTTTGTTCATTATCAAATATATGACTATGGGATGGAACCCAAACAAATTTAATCATAAATATGAAATTAAAATTATGAAATTAAAATATTGAGTTTTTAAATTAAATTTAGAAGATTCGACAGAATTAGTACAACTCAAACTATCAGTTCAAATAACGAACAAATTTTGAGGATGATCCTTTATTATATTACATGTAAAGTAAAATGCTATCATTCAGCTACAAAAATAGAACAAGGAGATTTCAATTTGTAAAAATGGACTGCATCAATATTATAAACTCCAAAACTTGCACTATTTTGAATTAATGATCCATCTGTGTAATAAACAAATGTTTGGTTAAAGCCACAAAATTTCCGTTCAAAAAATAGTTTGGCATATCGAACACACAAATTACTTGGTATTTGATTTAATTCCCAATGTAAAAATTTATCAACAAAGGTCTGAAAAGAATGTACATTAATATCACAATTATAAAATGTATTTGGAAAACCAGGTAATATGTTTTCGGTAGAACAATGATTAAATGAGTTTAACATTTTACTAGTAGGATTTATTCCGTGTAAATCACTTGAAATTTGAATAAGAACATGCTGATTTGTGAAATATTGAATAATAAATTTACAATTTTATTCATGGAAATGAATTTTGAGTGGAACCACTCCTGCCAAAATTTCAACAGATTTAGTATAATTTTAAACAAATTCTTAAACAACGAAATCGAATTTTTTGAGCTTGAGCTTGATTGGCCGCCCGTGGTTGCTACTCCAGTATAGCCAGATCAGTTGCACTTACACAAGGAACCAACCAGGTGACTGCTTTGGATTAACAGACACCCTCAGTGTATAAGTGCTGGTGATCTTCTATTTTTAGGCAATAATGGTGCCTGCCACGTCTGAATGCAGACCAATGAGGGGAAGGGGAAGGAGTTGATGATGCATTCAACTGGCTCCCACGGTAGACCGTATATAACACTGCGTCTATGCCAGTTCATGCGGGAAGGGTGAAGGGGTAGGGTATTTTTTTAATGGCAGAGAGGCTTGCTGATTTGGTTAGCAGACTGCCTATGTATCAGGCGCAAGGAAAGGCGTGCTATAATGGTGAAATAATGGAAGTGTAGGGAAACGGTTTATTTCTGTCCGTCTCGGCTATGCAAAGTGATAGATCAAATGTGATATATTAAGAGTGGTAGACAGAAGCAAGTGAAAGATACAACTACAAAGAATTTTACCAAGTTTAGAAAAATTGAGCTTGAGTAACACAACCAAAGTAAAACAACCATATTCTAAAACTGAGCGTATTGTTGTTTTATAAAGAATAATCATATGGGAAGGATGAGCACCCCACCAAGTACCAGTAATATGCAGTACGAAGAAAATTAATCCTTTTAGAACAAATTTTCTAAATGTATTTAATTTGGAAGTTCTAATTTAATTTTGAATCATACCAAATACCAAGATACTTGTATTCAAATACATGTTAAGAAATAAATCTACACTTACTGCGGAAAATATAATATATTTTGTATTTTGCACTGAAAACGTAAAACCATTCTCGTAAGCCCACGAGCCAATATTATCTAAACAAATTTGCATATTTGTGGGCTTCGTGGCCGTGTGGTTAGCGGCGTCAGTCGTCTAGGCGTATTGTGCCACGAGGTGTGGGTTCGATTCCCACTCCAGTCGGTGAAAACTTTTCGTCGAACGAAGAATTCATCACTGGGCTACTGGGTGTTCCGTGTTGTCCGTTGCCTAATGTTCGTGATTGTTCAGTCTGTGCAGCCTTTGGCTGAAGACGGTGTAAATTGTCTTTTTAATGACGTATGATTTCTCTATTATGTCCACTTAAGGAAATAACCTTATCATCAGCGAATTGAACTAAAAAACAATCATTTGGATGAAAAATCATATGTGAATAAATTGTACAAAAAAGGATTCAAACAAAATCCTTGAGGAAGGCCAAAATAACTATTACGAGTAATTTTAGACGATCCATTGTGATAAAAATGCATAATTTTGAATGAGAATAAGTTGTTTCATAGGGAATTTTATAAGTTTTCATTTTATTGAAAAGCAAATGAATCATAAGCCCCAGACACTTCTAAGAAAGTAGAAATAGTATCCTATTTTTTATTAAAAGCAAGTTCAATTTGTGAAGCCAAAAGTGCTGTACAATCACGAGTACCACGTCCTTTTCTGAAACCAAATTGACATGGAGATAAAATATTGTTATGTTCAGCCCATATCTCACGACGATTTAATACCATTCCTTCCATAAGTTTACGAAGACATGATAATAAACTGATTGGTCTATGACTAACAGCCAAAGAAGCATCTTTTCCTGGTTTAAGTATACTAACTACTTTAACTGAACGCCAATCTAATAGAATAACATTTTGTAAGAGAAATGAATTGTAGATTGCAAGTAGATAAACTTTCCCTTCATAGGGTAAATTTTTGAGTTCTATAAATTTAATATTGTCAATACCTAGTGCAGTATTATTTGTAATAGATAATACCAAATCTAATTCTTCTAATTAAACTGGTGAACAAAGCTCCGGAAAATAATTAATCGATTGCTTTGTTCTAAAATTTATAGATTGAACCATATTTTAAATTAAGGTTCATAAATTCGGCATCTACATTGATTGCTTATGGAAGGCGAGCTCAAAAACATCATGACGAAACAAGAAGCAAGGGAGTAATAATATTAGGGATAATGGATGGTTTTCATAAATTTTTCAAAAAATTTTGAGTTGTCTGGTAATGTTGTCACATTATTTTGAAGTGATTGAATGAACTTGAACACTAAACGATTTATGTTTATTTGCATTGTAAAGTGGTATATGATCTGGGGTGACGAATATCAGTACTATGGTGAAAACGGGTACATCCACTCTATGATTTTTAAAAACACAAGGAATCACAATTTTGGAAAATATTTCTCCACAAATTTCATCAAGGATTTCTCCAGCATTCTCTACTTCAGGAAGCAGAACCGGCGTTCCTTTATGGATAAAAGTAATTCTAAACAAATTCCTGTAGGGTAAAAGCACCGGTTTTTGCCAGCCTAAGAGAAAATATCAATTAAAATTATATGGAAAGCCGTATTTATACTGCAAATATGTCAAATGCAAGCTTTTAATCCATATAATGTGTGTAAAATATCAAAACTGAGCTAAAACCATTTTTTCGCTTTAAAAATCCCGTTGGTCAATATAGGCTACCAGAACCAGTTTCGGCCAGACATATAACTTCGGTTCCTAAATTGGCCAATCGCATTGATTACTCATAAGATTGGCCAAATTAAGAGTGCCCTGGCTGAATTAGGTGTATGGGAGTTAAAATTTTAAGGAAAATTAATTGTTTTTGTTATGTTTTGAATCAACTTGGACAAGTAAATGCATGTAGATCTATCATGTGAATGTGATCTACTGAACCGGTACTTCTACTCTATTGTTTCCTCTTCAAACAAACCCTGAATAAAAGTTAACCGAAGCAAATGTCTGAGATCTCCACTTAAAGAATCCTCCGAAGCAATTCAAAAAAAGTTCTAATGCCAAAACGAATTTCTGGAATTCCGTGATAACATTTGGTAGTGTCCTTAGATAAGTTCTATGTTTATTTGAGCAAACTTTATACATTTCAAGTACAATTCATGTATGATTTCCTTAAAGTATTCTTAGTGGAATATTTAAGAAAACACCAGGAGGAATTCTCTGAAAGAATGAAAATATTTTCTGATATTTTTTGGGAAAATATCAGAAGGAATATCTGCAGGAACTCCTGAATAAATTGTATCAAATACATTGTTCATCTTTTGTGAATGAATTTATTTGGATATCCAAATTAGTGTTAGAGACTCAATGATTAATGTTTTTTTTTAGGCCAACTGAAATCCAGATCCACAACGAATGTGGCAAAGAATCTGCCAAACATTATTTTGAAATTCCCTAGAATTTTGCCAAGGATCTTGCCAGAAGAACTACTAAAATTCTAGGGAATTTCAAAATAATATTTGGCAGATTCTTTGCCACATTCGTTGTGGATCCGGATTTCAGTTGGGCATAAAAAAATCGTTAATCATTGAGTCTCTAACACTAATTTGGATTTGGAAGTCAGTTAATTTACTTTGGATGCAGTACCCCTTCTTAACAGCATTTTTTCTCAATAGTTTTCGATCCTGTTGGTGTTCATCTTTATCTTGGAACTGGCGGCCGGCATCAGTGGCTACGTGTTAAGAAATGACACCTACAATTTGGTTTCCAACACCTTGCAAAGCTCCATGGGCAAGTACGGTGGCAACACGAGCAATGAGATCACCTACATTTGGGACGAGATCCAAGTTGATGTGAGTATGAAACTCGAATCAGATAGTATTCAACTCAAGTTTTATTTTGTACGCCTATGAATCTTTCAGTTCGACTGCTGTGGAGTCAATAATGCTTCCGACTGGGGTAAAACTAACGACAAGCTGTTCAATGACACATTTTTGCCAATGAGTTGCTGTCGAACCACCACGGGTAAGTCCGATATATGAATTACCACTGAATTAACAGAATCGCAGAAACGGAATCTTCTATCAACCAGGTGCCATCGGAACGGTTCGTTGCATGGACCCCGACCACAAGGAAACACTACGCACGACAGGCTGCCTTAACTCGTTTGGAAGCTTTATCAAGGCGCACGCGGTAAGCTTGGGAGCGGCCGGAATTGCTATTGCGGTTATACAGGTAAGGAAACATTTTAATATTTTCAAAAAAATGAATCCGCAGATCTCTAAGTCTATTTTTTTTTCCAGTTCTTCGGAGTGCTTTTTGCATGCTATCTATCGAAGCAAATCAAACTGCAGCAAGGCCATACTGGATTCTAGTGCAATATTAGAGGAAAGACTGTGCAATTGAGCGTGACTGGCAATCGCGCATGTTACTGATGGTGTGAATGAAATCATTATCCAATGTGATCTTACCGCAACCGAATATAATATATGTATAAATACAGTTAACATCATATCAGGCTTTTACTAGTTTGATTATTAACGCTTCGAACATTAAAACAAACAATAACGGCACCGGCTGCATCCGAATGCAGGTCAATTTGGGAATGGGAGGGGAATTTTGACGAATTATTGGCAGGGTTGGGAAATAACCTGAAATTCACTCTACAGTAGTCAAACAAAGCCAATCACAGTCAGCGACGCCAGTGAAACTCACGCCCATCGCAGCTGTATGCAAAGAGCCTTGAAAATTGCAAAACACCCGTTGCTAAGGGCAACCCAAAATTACTGTAGAAAAATGTTCTATTTCCCGCTGCATTTCCCGCATTTAGAGCCTTCAATGACACTACTGATTTAAAGAAATTCATGTACCCAATATAGGTTACTTGATGAGAGTTACGATTTTAAACTACTGTAGTGAGAGTGCCACGTTATTTTGGCGAAATTATTACCATTCCCAGCACTGATTATTTGCTTTATGGAAGCCAAGGAGTCCTCTGCACTTCCATAAGAAAACACTGGGAATTTGGATATGGAAAATGATTCGTTTTAGTAAACGATAAAGATATGTTTTGAAATGAATACGTGTGCACATGACCGATACTCTTTTCGTAACCGCAATACCCGAACCGGACACTACTCGGTATGACTTGCCGTATAAAGATTTTGAAAACTTAGAAAATATCATTTCGTGTTTTACAGATGTTTTGGAGACAACTCAACTAATGTGTATGATCAACTCAACCGATTTATATAATTATTTTTAAAGAACAGGGAATTTCCTCAATGTCTGACATTGTATAGTCCATATTTTACTTCAACAAAAAATACTAATAACCAAATGACGGAAATTGAGAAGAAATTGTATATGGGAGATGTCGATTCCTCAAATATTTCTCAAAGGAATTAGTCAAAATTTTCTTAAAATTTTAACTCAGAATACTTGTAGCACAGAGAAACAGACGTAACACTTAGAACAAATCTCGATCAAAATCATAGTCGCGAAAACATGTACGCCCAATGCTAAAACCACTGTAGTTGGCCGATGGACCAACAGGTGCCGGTAGTGTGCAAATGTTAAACACGAACAAAAACGACGCGAGCGCTGCGGGTGGTCGATTGACCACCTACCATATATTCGAATCGATCGTTAAAAAGTTGGTCGATGGGCAGCGATGAGAGTGAGACGTCTGTTTATTTGTGCTTATAGGTTTTTCAAGGCATTCTTCAAGAACTTGAGACTTTTCTAGGAAAAACAACCCTCAAAATGTTTCTACATGAAGCTATAAAAGTCAGAATCATAGAACAAAACCATAAGGAGTAATTAAAAATGTCTTAAGCAGTCCTCCAAAACGAACACCGAACACGTTAGTTCAGGCGGTTTTCTACTCTCCTTGTACTCGTGTGCAAACCGAAACGCTTGAACTTGAACCTAAGTCCAAACATGTGTAAAGTGAACATCGGTTCAAACGCCGGTTTGAAAACCGTTCCATTTGTATCTCAATTGCAACCGCGGATCAAATTTTCGTGCAAATTTTCGGTTGCATCCGAGGTTCAAAACGATGAGAACAAATCTCGATAAAAATCATAGTCGCGAAAACATGTACGCCCAATGCTAAAACTACTGTAGTTGACCAACAGGTGGCGGTAGTGTGCAAATGTTAAACACGAACAAAAACGACGCGAGCGCTGCGGGTGGTCGATTGACCACCTACCATATATTCGAATCGATCGTTAAAAAGTTGGTCGATGGACAGCGATGAGAGTGTGACGTCTGTTTATTTGTGCTTGTAGGTTTTTCAAGGCATTCTTCAAGAACTTGAGACTTTTCTAGGAAAAACAACCCTCAAAATTTTTCTACATGAATCTATAAAAGTCAGAATCATAGAACAAAACCATAAGGAGTAATCAAAAATGTCTTAAGCAGTCCTCCAAAACGAACACCGAACACGTTAGTTCAGGCGGTTTTCTACTCTCCTTGTACTCGTGTGCAAACCGAAACGCTTGAACTTGAACCTAAGTCCAAACATGTGTAAAGTGAACATCGGTTCAAACGCCGGTTTGAAAACCGTTCCATTTGTATCTCAATTGCAACCGGGGATCAAATTTTCGGTTGCATCCGAGGTTCAAAACGATGGTACAAAACGGACATACAGAAAACAGTTGAAATCCACGCTTATAAATTTCTACTTATCGTGTCTTATTTATTTATTTATTTATTTATTTATTTGTTACATCAACAGGCAAAGTGAGGCCCCAATGATGTTGGTAGTTAAAAACATACAAATCGAGACAAGAAAGGTCAAATCTACAAATAACACATATGGATGTCAAGAGGTAAAACTTAATCTAAAGCACATTCAAAGCCGTTGTCAGTTGTTTCGTCCAGCAAAAAAGGATGAAAATCTTCGACGTAAGAACTCACGAGTGAGATGAAAGTCGAAGATTGATGCGACTCGGTTGAAAAGTTTCAGTAATCCGTTGATCCCACCGTTAGTACTGTAGTTCGTCCGTCGGAGAGGAAGCCTTAGGAGCGAACTATTGCGGAGCAGTCGTGGTCGAGCATTCAAGTCGATTTGTTCGAGGATTGATGCGCAGTCTATTCGTCCCTGAAGCGTATCGGCGATCGTCAAAGCTCTGATTGTGTCTCTTCGCGTGCGGAGTAGCTCGAGATCTATTAGTTGGCATCTGCCTTCGTAACTAGGTAGGCGGAACGGATTCGTCCACGGTAGTTTGCGAAGCGCAAAACGTAGAAAGCGGCGTTGAACCGACTCGATTCGCTCGGCGCCGTTGTTGTATGCAGGACACCAGACTGCAGAACAATATTCCAGAGTGGAACGAACGAGGGAGCAATAAAGCGACTTTAGGCAGTAGATGTCCGTGAAGTTTTTGGCGATCCTGAAGATAAATCCAAGGGTTCTGGACGCCTTGTCTACGGTGTACGACACATGCTGCCTGAAAGACAATTGTGAGTCCATGATGACACCCAGATCTTTCACGTGGTTAACGCGTTCGATAATCGTCCCATACAGACTGTAGGCGAATAGGGTCGGCTGCTTCAGTCGTGAGAACGTTATAATTGAACATTTGACTGGGTTAACTACCATCCTATTAAGAGAGCACCAGTTAGCGAAAGCGTCAATCTGTTGTTGCAAAAAGTGGCAGTCGGTTGTAGAGCGGATCTGTAGGAACATTTTTAGGTCGTCGGCGTAAGACAAACGAGGACCTTTGATTAGCAGATGAACATCGTTGAAATACAACAGAAAGATCAACGGACCCAAATGGCTACCTTGTGGGATGCCAGAAGAAGCAGAAAAGCTACTGGATTTGAAATCGCCAATTGAAACCAATAATTGACGACCGGTGAGGTACGTCCGGAACCAACATAACAAATTGCCGCTGACACCAAGTCTGTCGAGTTTTGCGATCGCGATAGCGTGGTCCAGCTTGTCGAATGCAGCAGAGAGATCGGTGTATATGACATCCGTCTGCGTACGTTCCGTCATGCTATTAGTGATGTAGGATGTGAGGCACAGTAAATTAGTGGTAGTTGACCGGCCCGCAGTGAAACCATGCTGGTCGGGGCTGAGATACTGCTGACAGTGTGAGAGCAAAGGTTCCATAACGACAAGCTCGAAAAGTTTCGAGACGGAACACAGCGCCGCAATTCCTCGGTAGTTATTCACGTCGTGTTTACTTCCTTTTTTATGTACTGGGAACATGTACGCGGTTTTCCAGCAGGACGGAAAAGTGCCACTGGAAAGCGACATTTGAAAAAGATGACGGAGAGGAACTAGCAAGTTGTCGATGTGTTTTTTCAGGAGTGCGGAGGGGACACCGTCTGGCCCCGGATTATTTGAGGATTTGAGCTTTGAAGTGGCCTTGGTGATCGTGTCGAATTGTACGTCGATAGCACTCAACGATTCACCATTCAGAGGAACATAACTGGCTGCGCGGCTTACTTGGTCCTCGGTGATGCCCTCATCGTTGAAAACGTTGGCAAATTTTTCAGCGAACAGCTGACAGATTTCTTGCGTGGTAGATGCGATTTCTCCGTTCAGCTCCATAGACGACGGAAGGCCAGATTCCTTACGTTGTTCATTTACAAATTTCCAGAAGGATTTGGGCTTATTTTTAAGTTTAAGCTCTATATCTCGCTGGTGCTGAGAGTAACATAAGCAACTTAATCTTTTATATTCGTTATTGATCCTCACATAATCGTCCCTTAGAGGAAGCGTTCGATGCTTTGTTAGTTTCCTTAAAGCGGCTCTCTTCTGCGACTTAAGTTGGCGAAGCTCTTTTGTTTGCCAGGGAGGATGTGCGTCTTGAAGATGTATGCGCTTTGGTACATGCCTGTCGATGACATATGAGAGAACATTTGAAAAAGTAGTTGCAGCGACTTCAACATCGTGGGGGTCAAGAATAGTTGCCCAATCGATACTTGACAGGACATCTGCAATGCTACGATGATCGGCTTTCACAAAGTTGTACGAAACAGAGGATCGTCGAATTCGGATATCTGGTAGCCTTCAATAGATATCATCAACGCAGGATGATGAGCGACATCTTTTACTAAGGCGCACGGAGCCTCGGAAATTATTGGTGCTTTTTCTTGGAAACTCACGAAACATAGATCCAGACTACGGTTATTTTCATTGACAACGTGATTGATTTGAGTCAATGTGGCGGCACTGTAGCTATCCAACAGATTAATCGCACAGGCATGGAACGACGAGCACTCGGGGTCCGGGTAGAGGAAACCGCTGTGAGACGGTTTCCACGAAACACCAGCAAGATTGAAGTCACCGACAATGATTATTTCGTCCGTCGGAGATGCTGACTCCATCATAGAGAACACAGATTGACAGTGAGCATTAATAAGTTCGACGTCGCGCACCCGATCGGGTGCAATGTACAAGGCGCACAAAAACAATGTACGACCGTCGAACTGGATAGATACCCAGACTTGTTCCAAGCACCTCCACAGGCCGTTGTCAAGAGCTTTCACTCTCAGTCCAGAGCGAACCGCCACAAGAACACCGCCTCCGGTGCGTTTGCAGCTATTGTTTGGATTCCGATCGCAACGAAATACCTCGTAACCGGATCCGAATACCTGATTAGAAAGCGTTTTAGAGTCAAGCCAAGTCTCGGTTAAGACGATAATATCGTAGCAGGCATCCGAGACGGCTAAGCGATAATCGTCGATACTTGTATTCATGCCGCCGACATTTTGGTAGTACAGAACGATGTCTAGTTTCGAAGTCGCTGCCGAAGGTTCGCTTATTCTGGAATGCAATAGTGCGTCAGGTGTCGAATGAGTGCATGTTGAAACAGGTGAATACTCGCCAGAGTCGGGTTGTTGGAAGACCCTCTCTCCGTTACCGACTACAGGACCAGAACGACTGTGATGAACGTGGGCAGCAAGAGGCAGGACTGTAGCGGAGGGATCGAGGGCTTCCATGAAGCTTTCTACGATGCGTTCTGGTTGTCCAGCAGCAGATGAAGTTGAAATATCGTCGTTGATACTAAAAATTGAGGGCGCATCAGGCGACGAAGGAACAGAGGCTTGAATGTACTTGCCTGTGAGTGCGCGATGGAAGACCCCTGATCCGCATCTAGCTAAAGGACCAGGACGACTGTGCTGAGCGATGGCGGGAGATGGCACGACTTCGCTAGAGGAATCAGGGGCTTCCAAAAAGCTGTATACAGTGCGTCCTGGTTGTGAAGATAGCTGGGTTGCGCAGTGAGCTTCTATTGAAGGGCCGTCGATGGAAATGAGATAATTGTCGGCGGACTCCAGATATGAGGAGGCCATGGTCGCAGCGATTTGACTATACAAGCGATTACTCGTGGTGGCAGAGGGATCCACAGCGCTAGAACGTGAGAACTGATCAAGCGGAGAAGAGCTACTAAACGATGAATACTTGCCTGTGTGAGAGGGTTGGGAGACCCTGTTACCATACTCGACAACAGGACCAGAACGGCTGAGATGGCGGGAAGCAGCTTGCGCGACTGTGTCGAGAGGTTCGAGGGCTCCCATAATGCGACAGACAGTGCGTTCTGGTTTACAGCATTCAGGTGTTAACAGCTCGGTACAATGCCGGATACCGGAGTTGAAAATGGCGAGCTGGCTGGATCTGGGGAAATCAGGATAGCAGGCGTGTTTTGGCGTGGCAGCCACAAGTTTTTTGATGTGCTGTCTTCAAACTCGCGAAACAGTATTCCTTTCGGCCATGTGTCCGCGTTGAGCGCACATATGATATAGTATATTCTTGTTTTTTTTTTTCATTAAGTTACCGCAAAATGTTACCTAAAATATTAATCTTTGTTGATTTGCTTACATAAAACGTTTATGCAAGCCTCAAGGGTATTGTGATTTAAACCAAGAAGTTCCGTATGATCGTAGAAACTTATCTGCGTGTATTTCAACCGTTCTCTGTCTGTCTGCTACCTAAGCTTGAACCGAAGTACACATGTACACCCGATTTTGTTTTTGCACGGGGGATGCGTACCGTGCAAAAAAAGTTTTCAGTTCAAAATATCAAAAACCGTGAAAAAAAAGTAACACAATTTGTCAACGATTCATGCAAAAATAAGATTTGGGCAAAAAAAATGTATGGAAACTTTTTTTGCACGGCCGTGTAAAATAAATCCGTGCAAAAACAGAATCGGGTGTACCGGGTTTGGCGTGATACACTGGTACAGGAACGAAGCGTTGCAAGGTTCAAACCAAAGTTGCACATCGGTTCTGTTCATTAGAAGACTGGTCTTAAGATATTATCATCGACAACAACAATTGTAACAATTGATTTCTTATTGTTTCGTCTGCCAGGAGAGCGGGGTTCAGGCTACGCCCCGATAATGGCTCAATTAAATTGTATTATTGTTTTAGAAAATTTCGGAAAAATCAAATCCACATGCAGTGTTTACACAAAATGTACCTGCATATTGTTAATTCACCGCTTTATTCATTTCCTTCGGAACCATGCTCCATTATGATCGATAGCGCCGATATATCATCCACTCCTTGTTCCAACTGGAACTCCGGTTCATCGTTCTCCACCAGCATGTCATCCTGAGCCATCACCATGTGCACCATCCGCCCCACGTTGCTCTCATCCATCTCGACCTCCTCCAGATCCATGTCGGTGGATTTCTCTTTATCTGCTGAAGAGGGAGTCTCTTTTGCCGCAGCGGCTGCGGCAGCCTTTTGCGACCTCTTGTTGGCGATGGTCTTCAACAGCGCTTCCGCCTCACGTTTGGACTCCTCGTGTTCCAAGCATTTGTACGCAAAGTGTGAGGCTTTATCAAATTGATCGTTCTTCTCGTAGAAATTGCCTAGCGTCATGTACGCGTGGCAAAGAGAGCTCTTATCTGCAACAGCCTTTTCGTCTGAGCAAAATCTCAAAAACGCCGGAATGGCCTTTTCGATCTCCTCGCGCCGCTCGTACAAACGAGCCAAGTTGTACAGCGCCACGCCCTCGATATCACCTACATTGTAAGCCTTCTGGTAGCATTTCAGCGCATTTTCGCCCTTTTCAAGTTTTTCGTAAGTCTCTCCCAGCGCTACCAACATTCGACTATCGTAAGGGCGCAGTTGTTGAGCTGCCTTGTAATAATGTAGACTGTAGAAGGGCATCTTCAGAATTTCGTATGCCTGTCCCAAACCGTACCAGGCTCGGAAATCTCGTCGGTTCACCTCTGCGAAGGAAAGTGTGTAAGCATTATTCAAATAGTTTCACGGTATGTCCGAAACATTTATTACGAATTACGATTTGATTCGATACCCGACATTCGAAAGATATGGTATCCTAAAATCGTTACCACGAGTTTGAAGTAGTGATTTGAATATTGAGGTCCATGATCAGGGGATACTTTCATGTTAAAAAAAAAAACAATCAGTGCATCATTTACCATGACCCCACAGTTATGGATCAAATAGTGTGGAGTCCAACCTATAAAATTCAATAGAACGGCATGGAAAACGTAAAATTGTAATTCAAAAACACGAATTGAATCGTTTCAAGTTGGAACCTCGGTTAGCAAACTGTTTTGAGTGTAATATTTACATAGAATTGCATAAAAATTAAAAATTGTATCGGTTCCTGAAAACATAATATGGATCAATTTTCATATTATGGATCAAAAAGTGACATATTACGGATCAGTGCGCAAAATCAAGAGATTTTCAACTCAATGCATCTGTATTGCATGGTATAGCGAAAGTTAACAATGTGTCATATATTACTGCAAAAAATAGCAGTGTTAGAGCTGGAAACAAGGGTAAAATGGCCTTTTTTTGTGATACTGCATTGTAGTAACTGAGACATGAACTGTTTTCGCTATACACCAAGTTTACCACCCATTTTTGTCTGCTAAAAAATGAAATTTACAAACCTTGATGTTTTATTAGTGTTATCCTTAGTGCTATTGTCTGAAAATGTCGAATCCAATGCACAGAATAGCAGAAATCTACATTCTTTGGAAGTGATCCATAACCGTGGTAAACGATCATTTCCTGGTCCATATTATGGATCACTAGTTAGAAGTGCTAATATTCAATATTTAGAATCAACAATCAAGAAAAATGTTTTCCAAAGATGAATTCATACTAAATCGAAGCGAACGAGCATAAAATATGTTATAACATTTGTATTTTACCACCTGTGGAAGCTTATGAATGCTGACGGCACTTCTTACAGAAAACGACCATATAATGATAGCTGTGTGGTACCAACTAAACATTTGTCAAATATACCGTTATTTAGCGGTCGAATGTTGTGCTTAACATTACAAATGGTAGAAGACAAATAGTATAACATGGGAAAAATATGTTTTACGTCAAAGTTTATGTTTTGAGCGAGTTATCCGATGTTGAACGCCAAAGTGATCCGTCACTGTGGGTGATCCGTAACTGTGTGGGTATGGTACCATTCAAAAACTAATCAAACAACCATCGGCCTTACATTAAAAATCAAAGAGATAGAGTTGTGATAATTAACCTGAAGTATACGATTTGACAGATAACTTTGGATTATTCTTACAATGTATGTTGTAAAATAAAAGTTTTTTTTATTTTACGATCAACCCTTCATGCCAAACATTGTCGAATGCTCCTGTCCATGTCGGAATCCGGAATTCGTTGATGTGGACAATCATTCTGTTTAAAATGACCTTTTCAAATGTTAGAGGAAAGCAAACTGATTGGACGATAGTTGAAAGCTTCTGCAGGATTTTTGTCTGTTTTTAAAATTTGTACAACCTTGGCATTTTTCCATTTGTCAGGAAAATATGCCAACAGTAAACATTTGTTAAATATATCAACCAAAAATGATATGCTACCTCTGGGAGTTTCTTGATAAGGATGTAGAAAATTCCATCATCGCCAGGGACTTTCATATTTTTGATTTTTTTAATAATATTTCTCACTTTTCCAAACCAGTCTCCCAGGATCTTTCGGATCCGTTCTCTTAATTGAGAATGTTTTCGAAGTCCTGAGTAATTTGATTTTCAATTGGACTATTTTTTTTTCTATCTTTATTAACGAGATTTTTAACCCTGGGTTAGTTCATCTCGGGATCAACGGCCTTACTTCCCTTCCGAAGGAAGTCGGCACTATAACTCTTACGATATAAATGACTATGTCGGGGATGGGATTCGATCCCAGGTCCTCGGCGTGAGAAGCGTGTGTTCTAACCCCCACACCAGGTCCGTCCCCACATCAATTGGACTAGTGTGTCCTAAATTAAAATTATGCGCGCTTTGAAACTGCACAGCAAGTTTTGAGATTTTTCACAGATAGTAATTATTTGTTTTCCTATTTCAAGGCCAGAGTTGGCCACTTCCCTCTGGCATTGAAACAGGAAAACAATCAGGGATGAAGCTTGAATATCCCGCCATTTTAAACACACGGAGAGGATATACCATATCTATTGAATAGTGGTTGCCGAAGTGCAGTTTTTTTAAGAAAAAAAAATCGGTTTCAGACACATCCTTTCGATCAGTTCAACATAAACAATTTTCAAACTCACCAACAGCTTGCCGGTAGCTCTGAATCGCCGCATTGGTGTTCTTCATCTCCATGAACTCGTGCCCCATCAGCGTCCACGCCGACAGATAGCGCGGATTCAGCTTCAACGCCCGCTGGAAGTACACCACGGCCTTGTGGTGGTCGGCCCGGATGCTGTAGTAGTTCCCCACCACGCAACACGTCTCCGGACTGTACTTATTGATGTCGACGGCTTTGTGCGCCAGATGAGCCATCTCAGTCTTCATATCTTTGACGAACAGGAGATTGGAGTAGGAGTCTAGATTATCCAGGCGGAAGGGATCCACCTCGTGCAGATGACGGAATATCTCTATCGATTTGTCCACGTCTCGCTTGTTGGAGAACGCAATCGCCAGCTGGGTGGGGATGAATATGCATTTTCCGAATCCCGCGCTTTGGAGATGCTCAAAGATCTTGATTCCCTCGTCATTCAAGAACAGTTCAATGTACGTGTATCCGACGAATATCTGCTTCATCCAATGGTTCGGCAATTTGAGATTCTGAAGCATATTCTTATCCGTTACCAGCGGAGCGAGTTCCAGCCAAGCTCCCCACAAAGTCGGTTCTGCATTGATGGCATCCACAAAGATCTGGACCGCCATCTGATTTAGATCCAGCTTCTTCAGTATGACCCCATAAAGCCACATACAGTATCCATCCAGCTTGCGCTGTCCATGATCCGCGCGAAGCGTGGCCAGCAGCTCCGAAAAATCCTTCACGTGGCTATTGGAATTCACTATCGAATTGTCGCTCATATTATCCAGCCGCTTCTTTTCCTTGGACATGTAAGTGGCGTACATGTTCAGAAAGCGGGGAACCGGCGATTGGCAATTCCGCGTAAAGTACGCCGACCGATCATACTCTCGCACGTCAAAGTAACTCTTTGCCAGCACGTAGTCATCGTACTCTTCCTCTGCGATGCCGGTGTGCAGATTTTCGAAGGATTTCCCCGAGAAACTCACCGAAACATCCGTCAGTCCGTGGCTTAGCTCCGACAGCCATTTGGCGCTTTGGACCAGGCCGCGCTTGTTGCACTCGATGATTCCGAGCAACAGGTCTTGCTTCACGTCTTTCAGGTTAATGGAGAATGTTTCGTTCATTATTGAACCCAGTGATAATTTTAAAGCACGATTTACAGCAAAAACCTTTTTAATTTCCACGAAAAACTCGCGATTTGTTTTGAATCCCACCAAGAATTCGTTTAGAGTAGAGTGACTGTAAACAAGAGTGACGTCACGTTCCAATTTTGACAGGTCTCCTGCTCAATTGGAACGCGGATTTGTATGGGAATGACAGTTCACCGCTGTTCCAATTTTGACATTGACGCCACTCTTATCTAAATCCACTCTGGTTTATGGCCGGTACGCTGATCATAAGTACTGTGCAAAAGGATAGGACAAGAAACGGTCAAGGAATGATTCCGCTACCGAAATTACTTTAGCTGTACGCAGCTGAGAAGTAGAGCTAATTTCATAACGTCGGTAACGCCTGCCATACAAATCAAAGGGAGCTGTCACTTTTCCGAACGGAAAAATGTGGCGCTCAATTATTCCGCAAGTAAAAGTGACATTTCGCTCAAACTGAATCAGCTGTCAAAATTACTTTGGTAAAAAGGAGAAATTTTACTTGATTGATTTACGTTTCAGGTCCGTACTTGGCTTTAGAGTTGTTGATAAACACGTTACACAAAACTTCGAGTACGAGCCGAAAGTGTTACATTCGTTACCATCTAGGCTCAACGCGGATGAAATATTTCTAGAGTTATTTTCGGACAAATCAAGCATATTTTCTCAAAATGTCATATCTAACATAGGAAGGATTCGAGAAAAATGTGATGTAATATATTTGTACAGCTTTTTTAATCCTATTGCAATGTTTTGCATTTCTTTTTATTGCTGTGTCTATCTGTGCAACAAAATAGTCAAGCTGTGTGTAAAAAAAGAATGAAATTTTTGGGAACATACATATAGAGTGACTGTAAACAAGAGTGACGTCACGTTCCAATTTTGACAGGTCTCCTGCTCAATTGGAACGCGGATTTGTATGGGAATGACAGTTCACCGCTGTTCCAATTTTGACATTGACGCCACTCTTATCTAAATCCACTCTGCATACATAGTTAGTGTTATTTTTTTGAAGTGTATAAATTGATATCGATAACAAATGCAAATGCATTCTACAGTTTGTCAAATTGTTAAATTTTGGTTCCGTATAGTAAAATGCATGTTGCCATTTTTATTTATTTATTTAGGTTTACATCAACAGACTATGTATAGTCCCAATGATATTAAAAATAAAAACAAAAATACATAGTATACAACAAAACAAACGTGACAAAACATTGAATATAAAAAAGTCAAGATCGTAAAACATTTCAAACTTAAAACATGTCTTCAGTTCCTCCGGCCAGCGAAAAAACTAGAAAATTTACGGCGAAGCATATTTTGTGTCAGGTGCAGGCGTTGCAGAATTCGCTCTCATTTGAGAATGAAGCACGATCAAAGCAAGCAAAGAAAAACATCCCATCTGTTGCGGTCGTCATTGTATCGCAAGGTGTAACAAGTCTGATAAATGGAAGCAGCGAGCGAGAGCCCCAACGAGAGAGCGATGATAAAATCCATTTTTCTCGCTTGTTTACCATTGGGGATAGGTGTTTTTCTTTACTGGCACGATAAACAATCCACGAACTTCCAATAACAACAGTGTCCCCCAGGCTTGGAGCATGTTTAGAGGGGTTTTATCATGCACTACTATCCCCCCAATCTGATCAAACTTGTAGAAGTACGATAAACAGTCTCTCATAATGTGCAGCATGTTATGATAGTTACAGAGAGCGATACGTGAGAGATTCTCTAAATTTTCTCAGGATTCAATCCCTGGTCAGGTGGAAATCGAAGATCGACGCCACTCGATTAAAAACACGTTGCAGACCATGAACTGCATTGCTCAATCCATAATTGGTGCGACGAAATGGAAGCCTCATCATCGAACTATTCCGCAGTGGACGAGGTTGCATGCTGAGATGCATTTGTTGCAGGATAGCTTCGCAATCGATTCTTCCGTTTAGAGTATCGACAACGGTTAAGGCTCTACAAACGTCTCTTCGAATTCGCAAAGCTTGCAAGTCGATCAGTTGGCAGCGGCTCTCGACTTGGCAGCGGTAACTCGAAAGGCGTCTCTCCAAGGTAGCCTCCGAAGTGCAAAACGATGAAATCTCCGTTGAACTGATTCGATTCGCTCACACCCGTTGTTGTAGTTCGGACTCCAGACCGCAGACCCATATTCCAATGTTGCTCGAACGAGGGAACAGTATAACGCTTTCAGGCAATAGATGTCAGTAAAGTTCTTTGCAGTTCTAAAGACGAAGCCAAGCGTTATTGATGCTTTATCGACTATATAAGCGATATGATGGGAGAATGTCAGTTGCGGATCCAACAGAATACCCAAATCCTTAACGCAATGCACTCGTTCGATTGGCGTACAAAAAATGCTATACTCGAAGATTATCGGCTGTTTCTTCCGTGAAAAAGTGATTACGGAGCACTTTGCTGGATTGACGACTTGTCGATTGAGATCACACCATCCAGCGAAGACGTTTATCTGGTCCTGGAGATAACGGCAATCGGCAATTCAGCAAATTCGCAGAAAAATATTTAGGTCTTCTGCGAACGTCAGTCGACGCCCTTCCACAAAAAGTGCACGTCGTTAAAATACAAAAGGAAAATCAACGGACCCAGGTGACTGCCTTGCGGTATGCCTGATGACGCGTAAAAGCAGGGTGATCGATATTCTCCTAAAGCTACCACTAATTGACGATCAGTGAGGTAAGAGCGGAACCATCTCAAAAGGCTACCTTCAACTACAAGCCTATCGAGCTTGGCGATTGAAATATCGTGGTTTAGCTTATCGAATGCCGCAGATAGATCGGTGTAAATCATGTCTGTCTGGGCGCAAACATTCATACCAGGTCCGTCACACTCGGGCTCAGATTGGGTACCACTTCTAGTACTGCATTTGGTCCCTCGGTAGTACAAAAGGTACCCAAGTTTGACAGATCGCAGTACACTTTTCACGGCATTCTAGATTACCTTATGAGCCATAAAATTTTGGGCAACTGCAAGAGACATGGAGGTCTTTAATTTGTCTTTGTTCATACTCTCAATGATGTACGACGTAAGGTAGAGCGGCCGATAGTGAATCCATGTTGATCAGCACTCAAATACTGTCTGCAGTGTGCGCTTAGCAGTGACCACCAGCTCGAACAGCTTAGCTACAGCATTCAACGATGTGATCCCACGATAGTTGTTAACGTCACGCTTGGTTCCTTTCTTATACACGGGAAACATTTCGGCTGTTTTCCAGCAAGTCGGAAATGTACCGCTGGTAAGCGAAAGCTTTTCACAAAAGCAGCTGCAACACCTTCTGGCCCCGGCTTGAACGAAATTTTGAGCTGTGATGCCGCTTTCGAGATCGTTTCTTGAGTAAGGGCCCATTCACAAATTTCATAACGCTAGAGGGGGTGGGTGGGTGTCGTGAGGCTGTTACGGCTCATACAAAATTTGCAAAATATTCATACAAAATGCGTTACAAGGGGGTAGGTGAGTATCGAAAATGACCATTTTCAGCGTTATGAAATTTGTGAATAAACCCTCGTATGCTGCTAAGCGTTTGTTTAACCAAAGGCACATTGTTGGCCGCGGTATTGATGAGATCGACGGAAAGCTGTTCGTTTACGAACACACTTGCAAATTTGTTTGAGAACAGATTGCAGATTTCCTCTCGGTTAGACTCAGTAGTGCCGTTGAATGTCATGGATGATGGCAAACCAACTTCCTTCCGCTGTTCGTTCACATAATTCCAGAAAGATTTGGGTGCAATTTTAGTCGGCGTTGTATTTTATTCTGATGACGATAAAAACAGAAACGACTAAAACGCTTGTATTCATAGATAAGTCTAACTTAGTAGCATTTTGATGACCATTTGCGAAATTTGGTAAACCGTCTGAAAATGCTCCAGACTAACGCATCTGGAGGGCAAATCGTCACGAAACGCATATTGTCGCGCGCCCACTAAATCATAATGCGCGTGTGGGACACGCGACATGTGACTCGTTCCCGACATAACTGTCATAATGACAGGTGTGGCGCTGCATTCTTACGATGTTTATAAACACAGCTCACTATTGACAATTCAAGTGACAATTAGAAGTTCGGCAATCAAAACTTCGGCGAAGTTCGGCGTCGGCATTCTAATTAGGTGCTTCGCCGACACATGTGTTATGCATAAGGATTGCCTTTGTCGGCGTAGCACTGCGGTAGAATGCCGACACCGAACTTCGGCGAACTTTTGTCGGTGATATTTATTTCATTCCTTTTATGAACTTCGGTCTAAAATTAATCTGAATGCACAATATTCAAATATTAGTCGCGACGCTTGGAGATTGAGAAAAAATATATTAAAAAAAAGTTTGTGCTTCTTTCTATCGGATCCATAATATATACAAACACATTTGTTTTATATATGGGGAATTCAATGCGACGGTGCTCAGACGTCAAAGTCAGTTTTACATCTTCTATTGCCATTCGAGTGCTTTTTAGTTGGATTTTTATCCAACCAGCGAACATCCAACCATCGAGTTATTCAATGTACACGGAGAGTTTTGGAAATACTAGATAGTGTATAAATTATCCCATTTTTTGCATATCAGGATTTTATTCAGTGCAAAGTATATGAATAATGCACCGCCAATATGATTTTTATGCTATGCTGTGCATGTCCAAAAATTATTGTTGTCAAGGGATTTTGGCAACCCTGTGTTATACTAAGGACTTTGTGATTTTTCATTTACAGTTGACGATAGTCTTTTTGCACGCGTTCGCGATGAAGAACAACGGTTTTTTTAGCGCTACGATTAAAATTAGGAAAAAATCGTATCCCAAGTGTAACGATTAAACATGTTTCTATCTAAGAGGAGTTAATGAAGTGTAAACAATTTAATTAGCTGTGAGATTGAATACAAAAAAGGCAAATTTCCCGGAAAAAAAAACCTCAATTGCGTTGGATGGGAGAACGAGGATTATTGACTATAAAGACGACGACGGATGGTAAAATCAGCAGTACTGATCATCCACGATCCCAGATATTAAAAGTTTGAAATTTTTTCCAGCGGATTCCTGTTTTTACCCAAGTTGACGCAAACTGAATTCCTGCCCACCAACGCATTTTGTCCATTTCGTGGTTGACCCACCAGTACCCCAAAAAGGTTAGCATGCCACCGGAATACCGAGTGTATGGAGGTCGCAGGGAGGATGATTTCATCGAGCAATCTCCACCACGTTATACGATCTGCAATACTTTCTGCATCGATACAGATGGATTGAATATACATGAATTCTACCAGGATGTAATCGAAATCGAATGGTATTATTAATTTAGTGATAAATGGATATTTTTGTTAATAAAATCATATTCATCGCATAAATTTGCATTTTGATATTAAAAAATAAATAATAAACAAAGAAAACAAAACACTCTTTAAAATCGAAATGATGAATTAAACCGTTTTATGCATGCCGTAAATAATCACAGAATATACATGGTGAGATATAAATGCTATTTATACTAGAGAATCATAATGTTCGAAAATGCATGGCAAGGGGTGAATAGACCGAATATTGTTATAGTATGACTTTTATACTGTTTAGCATATTATTTTTTAACCGTGTAGCGGACCCCCAACGAGCGAATTCCCACTAATACTTAATTTTGGGTAAAACTAAAAATATAAGTAAAAAATTGTCTTCGTGCAGAAGCAGAACATTCATCTGGGTCTGAAATAGTTCAATCATTCTTGGTTGGCTAGCAGCACTGGTGCGTACAGTGTTTGGTGGGTCATTTGGGTGAAATGAGAGGGTGGTGGGTAATTTTATTCAAAATAAACACTCAGTCAGAGTCAGACGAGCCAGACTAAACATTGAAATATCGTGTTTAAAATTTGAATTTCTTAAGTTTATTTAGGTATAACGATAACCAATTAGTTAAACTTTACATCGGGTCAAGGAACCGAAATCAGTTAAAATTTGCAGAATGTATTGTTGGGTATTGAAATTCTAATATGCAGGTAAGGTAGGTGATTATGTTCTAAAACCATCACATATTTACAGGGCGCCAACAGCCACGGTCAGCTGGGACTTGGATTCAGTTCGGAATTGTGTGAAACGCCGCACGAGGTGGAATCGCTTCCGTTCGATCCGAGCCGCATCGGAGGGATAAGTGCCGGTGGTGGTCACACCTTGCTTACGCTTGACCAAACCGGTGAGGTTTATTGCACTGGATGGAACAACCGCGGCCAGCTGGGTCTCGGTCACCTGGAAGATGTGTGCCATTTCACACTGGTAGGTCGGTTTGGATTTCGTTCGATTGCTTGCGGATGGGATGTTTCCGGGGCAGTTTCCCATGAAGGCGACCTCTTTTTGTGGGGTTCAAATGTGTGGCACCAAGTGGCAGACCAAGGAGTGAAATGCCTGACGGTTCCGACCATGTTACAGTTGCCTAACGGAGCAAGGGCGCGAAAAGTTTGTTTCGGATTGAAGCACACTTGTGTGCTAACGGACCAAGGAAAATTATTGGTGTTTGGGAAAGCCAAATGGTTACAGCAAGAAGGGACAACGCAATCGAGTGTGTTGCATGGAGGCGTGCAGTTTTATGAGCTGGGATTCCCGGAACCCGTTGCGGATGTTGCGAGTGGAGAAAACCATCTGGTTATTCTTTTGGGCCAGCAGCGAATTGCTTGCGTGGGGGACAATAAATTTGGGCAGAGCCCTAAAGCTATCATGGAGTGCAATCAAGAGCAACGACAAGACGTTGTAAAGCAATTGGAATCAGGATGGTCCCACTCGGGATATCTAATGAGCGACGGTCGGGTTTACCTGTGGGGTAGGAATAACTACGGGCAGCTGGGCGTGGCGAAGACTGATGACGATCGGATAGAGAATGGGCCCGCAAAGGTGTTGGACGTCGAAAGCGAGGTGGTTAAATTCTGCTTGGGATCACAGCACGGGATGGCCCTCACGAGAGAAGGCGTTTACACTTGGGGATGGAACGAACATGGAAACTGCGGAACGGGAGGCGTACAGAATGTGTAAGATTTTTTTGGCTTTTGTTGAATAAGAACCAATTAAGATGTTCACTTCTTTTTCGTCTTTACAGGTGGTCACCAACTAGAATAGAGGGTATGGTCAATATCAAAGACATAGCTGCTGGTGCTGGGTTTTGTTGGGCACTAAAGAAACTGTGATGAAGTTTAGACGCGAATAGAAATAAGTATATTGCGCTTTTGAATGATTAGGAACTATCGGTAAAAGGGAAAGCCATTTGGAAAATAGTCAAAAATTAAGGGATTGAATCAATGAAGCCTAGTGACGCAGTAACTAATGACATTTACAATATTTTCACACTATAAATTTAACATTTTTGGATGACCCAATCGCAAAAAAAAATAATACGCAGGGCTGGTAGCAACTAAGTATAACAATACTAGGAACTTTAGATACCCCATTCTTATCAAGAGACTAAACAAGAACCAAGAAACCAAACGGAACCAGGAAAAAAGAGCTTTGATAACAATTTATCAAATAATTCGAACCGATATTTCACTAAGTTTATTCATGTGAGCTCATGTTTTTAAATCTCTTGTTACATTTTTTCATATTTTGTCCCAAGCATTTCGTCAGAAATTGTTTCAGATGTTCAAATGACTCAAGCTGTTCTTCGGATATTATTCCAAAATTTTTATCAGGAATTCATTGAGAAATTTATGGGCTTCCAAAAAATTTCCTTGCGAATTTCGCTCAAGATACCTTCAAAAAATCAAACTTGAATAGTTTTAAGGATAACCCCAGAAATTAATCCTAATATTTTTCACAAAAGTTTCTTAAGGAAGTCCTCCATGACTAGCATCGATTTCTCTAGGATTTTCTCCAAGATCTTTGTTTAGAACATTTTAAGAATTCAACCAGTAATTTCTTCAGAGATGTCTCCAGGGATTTCTTAGAATTTGCTTCATATTTTTTAAGTAATATTGTGCAGCGGGCCATATACTTTTAATAAACTAGCAATTTCAACATTTCCCTGAAATCGAACGAAAATCAGTCACCGAAAATAGGTTTCCTTTAGACAAATTGAAAATAATTGCTGCTGAAAGTCCTGAACACGATTCGAAGAATATCCTTTCCTTGGTTCTGTTGGAGTTGTGTTCAGGACTACATCAGAACCATGGCCAGGTTCTTTTAAAAATCCTGTTTTTAACTCAATTCTTTTCAAATCTTGCCAAGGATTATTTGTGAATCATGTTTCGGATTTTACGAAAATGCTGCGCAGATTTTTTTTAGAATGTGAATTGTTCCTGAATTGTTGCTTATAATCATGTTTTGAAGGACTTCAATCCGCTGTTCACACAATAAAAAGAATTGAATATTGTGCTCATAATACTGTCAGAAATTTACCAGGAAATATTTGAAAATCCCAAAATTAATTCACTCGATGTTAACGTAATCTCTTCCTAGGTATTTACCTTATCTTAGAGAAATGTTTTGAATTCCTGTGTAACATTGAGCTTCTGATTCAGTAAAATTATATTCGATAAATTTTGTCATTGGCAACAACTTCAAGCTTAGAAGATTTTTTTTTCCAAAAACAGGGTAAAATATATGGGAGAGAAGTTTGTCTTGTTCTTGCCTAATCCGATAAATTGAGTTTCATTCTTTTGAAATGAGTAATTAAAGCAAATTGCGAAAAATCAAACTAAAAACTGTTTAAAAATCAACAAATTGAAATATGGACATGGAGTTTAATTTGAATATAAAAATGTCATTTTGAAGTGTTATAATTTATAGATGGTAGTGCAGCCAACGCGTCAGGTTTGAAAAGAGTCTTCAAACACTTCACGTACCGCACAAAATGAAATCGCGGGTCTGATGTGGGCTGGGCATGGGCAGTCATGTTCTAAGGATACCTTCAGAAGTTTTTCCGTATTTTCGTTATAAGATTCCTTCAGGAATTTTCCCAGAACTTCTTTACAAAACTCCTCAAGCATGCAAAATTTCTCCAGGAATACTTTCAGGGATGTCTCCACGACATTTTCAAGAGATTTTGTTTAATTTTTAGATGAATACCACTTCTTAGGATTTACATAAGCAGTATAGTCCGGAGTTTCTTCTTATGTAAATCCTAAGAACTGCTGCAAGAATCTTTGAAAGAATTCCTGGACTTTCGGGAAAGTCTTGGAGGATTTTATAAATAAATTTCCATGATAATTAATGAAAAGTAAATAATTAAACCTCTGGTTAATATCCTGCAGATTTTTTGAAGGTTTTTCTTGAAAAAACATCCTTGAATGGAAAACTTGAGAAAATTTATGAGTGATCTGAAGAATAGCTGGGATAATCCCTGTAGTGTTTTTGAGCCAATAATGGAAGGAACTATGGTTGAATTCATATAGTAGAGAAGAGTTCTGAAAATAATCCAGTGATAACCCCTGCAAAAATCGTTTCCTGAAGCTTTTTCTCGAGGAGTCTGAGAAGAAATTGCGGAAGAACCAGTGGATTAATCGCATGAGAGTCTCTAAAGGTTTCTCTAGAGCCTCTGCAATTGTGCACTACAAAGAAAAAGAAATAAAATGACTTAAGAGATTATTTTGGTTAAAAAAAAAATTTAACCATTTATCGAAAATAGAGACTTTGTAGAGATTTGCATTAAAACAGTTATCAAGACTCTAAAAGAGATCTGCTACCATACCTGCCTACGAGCAACATATCTTATACTGAGTAACTAGGGCAGCTTGAATTCGATCCCAGTTTTTACCCGTTATCTAGAGAGTTAAACTAGGTATATTGTTTATTGAAAAAATGAAGGATCAGTTACACACAAAGCAGACAAGCAGGTAGTTAGTTGTTTTAATTATGCTTTGCTGCCATAAAAAGAAGAGGAAAGGCAAATTGGCTTTGCAAATATTTGCTGTTTGAAAAATCTACCTCTTGAAGTTTGCAATCGATGGCATAGTGCAAAAAACCAAATCAACTTAAGTTACACGGTGTAGGTAAAACATGCACAAGATCAAGGCTCCGTATATAAAGGTAGATCATGTAGGGAAGAAAAATCAGTTCGTGTTTGTCCCCCCAGTGTATAGACTATTTTGTAAGATTTTTTATATTCATGGGGGCAAGGTGCTGTGGGTCTAAGAAAAAGGGTAGGAAGCAGCCTGAGCCCAAGATGCCTAGTCCGCGTACATCCGTTGAGCAGTACTACAGCGTGGATATTCATCATCTGCTACCGAATGTGCAGTATTCTCGTCCGTTGTATAGATTCAGCAATGGCAACCAGCCTGGTATGGTTGATTTGAACGCGCGTATTGTCGATATTCGAGACGTTGAGGATGATTTGCGTATGGAAAGCATGTTCTTGAAGCAGAACAAGAACATTCCACTAGGTCGAAGCTCGACACCAGATCCATCGTACTGCTGCCACTGTGATCACAAGCATCGTGAAAGATGTTGTCTGTATTTGGGTGACAAAATGGATGACCTCAACCGTTATTCGGCATGGACCGAAGATTTCAAGAACACACCAGTCAAACCACAAAACGTAAAGTGTATTCCGGAAGCTGTCTCGTACAATACCACGCCACATTGGTTCCCTCGTTATACTTCGGTCAAACCGGATCGGGCTAAAGGTGCTACACCAAAAGCGCCACACAAACCACTCATAAAACCGTTCCAGACTACAGAAAGTTCGCAAGATTTGCTGAATCCAAATCGACGAACAACGCTGGCGCCCTATCATCAATACTTAGTGCACTTGCGTCAGTTGACCGAGGATTCACCATTTCAAATCGACCTTACCAATCCTTACTTCGCCCATACGGATATAAATCGCATGTTCGCGTATGCTCAACAGATGAACAATCAGCATATTTACAACGGACCAGTGTACATGCAACAGAACAATCATTCGCCTTATTCGAATCACCATACGTTTCCTTACGGTCCCTATCAACACCCATCGCATCAACAGCATCCTTCCCCGTGTTCGGTCCATCCGTATTGTGCCCAAAGAGCCGCATCTCATCCCCAACGTGCCTCGCAGCTGCCTCCACCTCCTGGATTCGCAAATCCAGCCGCTCAAGTGCATTCTGGCGGAGTTTCGTTTCCGTTGTGGATGTTGTTCAGTTACAATCAGAGCAAAGCAACTGCCCAAGCCAGTGATGGCAGGAGATGTGCTCGAAGGCTATACGGATTCAATGGTGGACGTCAGCAGCAGCAGCAACAACAACAAGTTGACCATAATTGTAATCTCGTGTGCATGAAAGGCTGCGTAAAACCTGTTCGTATGGACGTGGAAGAAGCCGTTGGGGGTACGATTTAGCAATAAGATTCTAATGCATAGAAAAGTCGATTTTATTTTACGAATTTGGATAAATCTAAAATGCCTTCTAGTTTATACGCTAAGATCGTTTTTCAAGCAAGAATAAATACTGAATTGTACAAAACTCCATTTTCATCCTCCTGCTTTTATTGTTTTTGAAGTCCTTTCCAAAATATTCCTATTCCTATTGGAATATTTGATCTCTTACCAAACAAATAATAAAATACTTTACAAATTTCCCTCACTAATTAGCAAAAACTATGGATCAGAAGGAGACAATTTTGACTTAAAGCATATTAATCTTTGTTATATCAGCAAAACATTCTTACTTTTATAAAAATGTTCTATAGAACAAATTGGGGCCTTCCTTAGCCGAGTGGTTAGAGTCCGCGGCTACAAAGCAAAGCCATGCTGAAGGTGTCTGAGTTCGATTCAGGACCTTTCGTAATGGAAATTTACTTGACTTCCCTGGGCATAAAGTATCACCGAACCTGCCACAAGACGGGATACGAATGCAAAAATGGCAACTTTGGCAAAGAAAGCTCTCAGTTAAGGCGACACGGGAGACCGTGTTATTTTCCCTATCTTTTGTCTCACTCTAACAATTATCATCAAAACTTTGTGGAAGCAAATCTCGAGTTTTAGTGAACCGATGAAGCTGAAAATTTATCGGGTTAAGCACTACACATATAGAATCATAACGATACATTTTTCGCATCGATATATGGAGTAGTTCTTGAGATTTGCATCTTGAAATTGATAGGGTGATTATGATGACGTCCCGTGCGGCCTTAATAACTGGGGAAGTGCTCATAACAACACTAAGCTGAGAAGCACGCTTTGTCCTAGTGAGGGCGTCAATGCCAAGAAGTAGAAACTTCATAGAAATTGAGAAATAGTATGAATCACACTCGAGGATATGAGATTCACAAAAATAGATCTTCATAGGCAAAAAAAAAACCCACAATCGTTTTTAAAATTTTCAAAACTGGTTTTTTCGCTCAAAATCAAAGCAATGTTCATGAAAATCTATCATTGCATTACTATCAATAATTCGACGATATATTTTCATGAGGGTTCCTTTAAATTTGAACGAAAAAACTGGTTTTTAGTTTTCGATGATTGCTGATGATTGAATGATGGATTCTTATTTAAGGCTAAGTAGCCCGTCATTCGTTTTGGCAACAATGATGACTTTTCAGCTTGCCTTTCAAAGTGATAATACTCAGCCTTGATAGTTTATATTGACTTGAAAAAGTATCACTGTACGCGCTAACATGCATAAAAGGTGCTGATACTTTCTCAGGTGTGTCAGTGCAAAATCAACTGATTTTCTTTGATTCGAAATCGTGAGATGAATTAGCAACAATCATCAACGGCTCGTACAAATTTCAATGACGGCCTACTTCGCCTTAAGCCTTCATGTAGAACATGTGATTAATGATGCCAGCAAAATTGTTTGATAACAATGTGTTTCCTAGCAACCGCCAGGCATAAACACAATCCCCTCAAGCATTCCTAATATTTGTTGCACCCTCATATAAAATCTTTCGATTTAGTAATCATTCTCTCATCGCACGAACAAAACATTTTTCTGCTTTATAACCTGCTGTAATAGCCGGAACACCCCCTTAAAAAGGATGTTACGAAGCGCCAACACCGGCACCATCCTGTGTGAGGAGCAATCGAAATTTATCCTGGATCGAATCAGCTCCGTCGAGAAGCATTTCAGTGAGCTTTGCGGAGCGTTCGCCGAGTTCACCCGGAAGATTGCTCGCCTGCGGGACAAATCGGACGAGCTGGCCCATGTGACGCAGGATTACTCCTCTTCGGAAAAGTACAACAAAACCCTGGCCAGTGGCCTGTCCAGTCTGTCGAAAGCCATCACGCTAATCGGCGATTTTCAGGATCTGGAAGTAAAACGCCTGGAGAACCGAATTGTTTCCGAGCTGTCTCAGTACGAGATTGTGTGCAAGCACTGCAAGGAGAGCGTCAAGGATGCCATCATGGTGCGAGACAAGGAACTGGCCAAACGGAAACAGCTGGACCAGGCTAGGGCACGGAATGCAAGGGGCAAAAAGACGGCCAAGGATGCCGAGCTTATCAAGTCCAATCTGGAGGTATCGAAGAGTTTGAAGGAAATGGAGGAGATTGTGGGCAAGTTCGAGAGACAGAAACTGATCGATTTCAAGAGTTTGCTGTTGGATTTCGTGATGATTGAGCTGAAGTTCCACACCAATGCGGTGGAGGTGCTGTCCGCAACGTATCAGGACATTTCCGAAATCGACGAGAACAAGGATTATCAGGTAAGGGATTGGATGCGGATGATATTGCGTAAGCTACTTGTTGGTTGAAAATCTCTAACACAGACATCAACTCAGATTAAGGATTGATAGAATGGTAAAATTAATGGTGTTGTTAAAACTTTAGATAGGTATTTAATCTTAATTATCCTCTCACTTTAATATTATATCAATAATATATGCAGTACCAGCCCACTTTTTAGTGACTTGGTCACTTTTTTCGACCTGGTCACTTAAAAGTCACTATTTCCAACAAGAAGTCACTAAAGTCACTTTTTTCAGGAAAATGGTCACTAAAGTCACTTTTTTGTGTTCTGATGATAATTAATTTAATATTCTGGGCTGGGTTAGCTTTTCAAACACAATCAGAAATAGATATTTGTTATTATAAAGACAACTATAGTGTGATTTGGGAATCAGAGCGTCAAGATTCTTGACTTAAGAAAAATAGGGACTCCCGGCTAACTTTCTGGAAGATTTCAAGTCAATATTCCGTAGACTTTTCCAACAGAAAATGTAAAAATTTCCTGGAAAAAGTTTTGGAGAAGATTCTAGCAAAATTTAAAAAGCAACTCTGGGATGATTTTTTTTGTCCGAAATATTTTATAAAATTTTGGCAAAAACCAGGACCAATATCTGATCTGAATAATCTACGGCTTTAGAAGAAATCCTAGACCAGCTTTCTGAAAGAGCATCATCAAAACTACTCCGTAAGATAAGCCAGAGACGGCTAAGAGGATTTGTCAACTATTTCTATACAAAAACACGTTTCTATAATGAATTCTTGAACATTGTTGGAAGATAATAATTATTCAATAGTGATATCAGTGGCGATTTCGTCAAATATATCTGTTCATTCTTTTCAGCCACAAATATGCGATTTCCATCGGTTACTGTTTGCATTATAATCTAAGCATGAAATAATAGTAAGTTTCAAGGTCGTAGATCAGATAAAACGTGAGATTATGAGTCACCACTGAGTGATGATTATTTTCAGTAATTCATTTATTGAAACGTTGAGTTAAAATATAGATACTTGAAGTACGCATGGAATCATATTCTAGTTCTTTATGCGCAACATTCTTCTAATTCGGTTTGTCTCGAGTTCGCCAATAATCTATTGTGTTCTGGATTAATTGTTTATTTGGGAGAAATGGTTTAATTTTACAGAAATTATACCACAAATTTAGCATGAGATTCTATTTTAATTTTAATTTAATGATTAACTCCTCTAGAAGCAGCTTGTTTGTTACCATTAAAACATTCAAATAACTTTTTTGTTTCTCAATATTTTTGTACCATTTTTTAACAAGTTCTCAAAAACTCTTCTATTTTCAGAATCTGCGTCGATATTGTTCATTAATGATTTGGGTTTGAAGATATACCGATGTTCCTTGGGGAACCGACATTGCCTATATAAAATTTCTTTGGCCACTATTTTGTTTTGGACAATTTATCAAAAAAAAAATATGAGCTGTACAATGATAGATAATGAGAGTTTCTCTGAAAAAAAACAGTTGAGTCGTTTTCAAGAATTTTAAAATTAGAATATGGTGTTTTTTTTTTAATTTTCAAGTTCCTTCTTCGGCCAGACAGAAATGCTCAAATCTCAAAAACACAACCAAATCGTTTGATTTCTTCAGTCGTCATCATCATCATCATCAGACATCTTCAACAGATTCTCAACAAATTGTTTCAAAAAATGAACAACCGAACGCGAGAAAAAGATCTGTAGTCTAAGATACAGGGTGGCCACCGAACCGGGAAAAACGGGAAAAGCGGGAAAAAGACGGGAATTTGAATCCATCGGGAAAAAGACGGGAAAAACCGGGAATTTAAGATGATCACCGGGAAAATAATTTCGAATGAAGATCTTTAAGCTCTAAATCTACAAAATCACCAAAATTAGTCGTAGAAAGTTGTTACGGTTGATGATAGTGCATGTTTAACTATGCACAAATAACTTTTAAACAATAATGATTCAATTTCTTGTAGAAATAATCTACTTTGCTACACAATAATACTACAGAAATAATCTACTTTGCTACACTTCTTAGAACTGTTTCACTTCACTCATTGGTTAGCAATGTTTCGAAATATTTTATATTTTATAATATTTTAGATTTTTTTCCTCTTACTATTGACTTGATTTTTCTCTAAGTTATCTGACTCGAAGTTTTGAATCAGAGTTTCAAAACTTCTTGCAGACAGTTTTAGCACTCAAAATGTTGTTTGGTTGCTTTGAATAAATCGATAAATCCAAATGTTCTTGAAAACTTGTTCTTGAAAAACATTCTAATGTGTCATTCGTTATCTAATTGACCAAATGTTTTATAAGAAAGGTGAGATACATGGTTCAACACCGTTAGCTTTGTTTGCTTTATTTCATTCTTACCTTTAACTTATTTGCTTTAGTAAACTCTTCATTTCTATAAAGATAAAAAAAAGATTATGAGTTGAAATACTTTTAAATATTGTAGTAAGATGCACAAAATGGGCATATCTATATACATAAAAATGGAATGGTATTTTTATGTCACGAGTTGGATTGAGAACAAGACGATAGATTTGAACAATTCCTTCACTTTTGATTTCATCAAGGGCTCCGACGTGTTTGTGCAGAACAATATTTCTCAAACTCCTCCGAAAAAGTTGAGAAAACGAATAATATAAATTTGACACAAATTTAGAGTTTTTTTAACGCCTGGTGTACGGCCTACTGAAAAATACAAAGTTTGCCGTGAAACTAGTTGTTGGTAAACATGAGCTTGATAGCTTTCAAAACAAATCCCTGTCAAAGTGAATTGAAAGTGCCAAGAATAGAATAACACAATTGAAACCGTTTCCCTAACGCTTCCATTCGTCCATCATTATATAACACGCCTTTCCTTACGCCTGATACATAGGCAATCTGTTAACCACAAAAGCAAACCTCTCTGCCATGCCTTTCCCCCAATCCATACACTCCCGCATGTATTGGCGTAGATACAGTCGGACTCCACGGTCTACAGTGGGCTAGCTAAATGAGGGTATAAATGAAAGAAACTTAGTTTTGGAAATAGACTTTTAAGCTTTTCAGTAATTTTTCAGTCTATACTAATTGTGTAAAGCCAAAAACAAGCCAATCTTCTACGAATAATATTATATTCCGAGTGGTTGTAAAAATTTCCTTGAAACGCCATTGAAAAGCTTGAAGTCGATTTTTTTCAGTATATTCACCTCAAAAACCGACCAAAGGGGCACCTGTTTACGTTTGGGCCCATCAATAAAAAAACGGGAAAATATTGAAATTTGTACCGGGAAAACCGGGAAAAAAGCGGGAATTTCAAAATGAATATTTGGTGGCCACCCTGAAGATATTATAGTGGGCTATGGCTACGCGTCAGTCCCCCAAGGAATTTGGGAATATCTCCGGATTCAGACGACCAATGAATAAAATCGACACTTATTCTAAAAATAGAAGTGTTGGAGAACAAAAAAAAAACAAAAAAACTTATCGCAATGTTAACACATTTTGTTGTAAGAAATTGATGGTGCTAGTAGAGGGGTAAATATACATGTAGAACGTATTTTCATTTCTACAGTATGGCCCATAAAAAAATGCGAAAATTGTTTGCACGTGAATATAGTATCCACAGGCGTTATTTTCATTGTTTTTAATAGTGAATGTAATTTCTGATTATTGTAGTATATTCTGACACAACTTCGCTATCCAGGACAATTTTTGTCATATTTTTCTTACTGTCCTAAATAATGTAATAAAGCAGATAAGTTCAAAGGGTTTTTCCGCCCAAAGCCAGAAACAGCGTCTGATTGTCGTATACTCTGGTGATGAACTTCAAAAATCACACTTCATTGTTGAAAATTTTAGTTCATTAGGTATCAGCGGTTGGAGGAGTTCTTAGAGAACGTGTTCTTCATGATCACAATAAAATATTTTGCCATGGTCATAGTTTTGAGGGCATTTGCGTCTTGTAAGTTTGATATGCCTTTATTTTTTGTTAAAGTTGAATAAAAAATAAATACGGAGGCCTATAATAGATTTTTGAGGATAAAATTTGTTCCTTCGGCGAGAGACAACTTATATCAATACTAGCTCATAGGTTTTGAGCAAAACGAAGCCGCTTATCACACTTATATGAAGGTTCAATCAAAGCTTTCCAAAATGAGCTGTTTTTTCGATAATATGTTTAAGACTCCAATTACCCAGGTATGAACTGATTCTATCATTTGATATGGGCGTATGCTGGAGACAAGGTCTGTGAAGAATCTCACGCAATCGTTGATGTTTTAGAAGCTTTCATCACACAGATATTGAACGCGACGTCCTCATGATAAAATTTGAAGGTATACTTCCAATTCTTCTCTAGTAATGTAAAAGTAACAGATAAAAACCATGTCCAAAGCGAAAAACTAAGTCTAAATAGATTAAAGAATACGAGTAATGAATCATATTTATGTTTAATTCACATTTTCTATGTAAAAACTACCATAAAACATGATATGACGATTTACGCATTTTTTTATGGGCCATACTGTAGTCACTTTTATGTTTAATACTTGTAGTTTTCAAGTCACTTTTTGGTCACTATTTGGTCACTTTTTTGATCATTTTGGTCACTAAAGTCACTACTATTTTGCTGTCTGACTGCTACCAGCCCTGTATATGTTATTTAGTTCTAAATTTTAAAGTGAAACAGCTTGCAATCCAACTTCAATGTTGCACCAAAACTTTATCTGCGCAAATCTAGTACTGGTAGCGATTGAGCGTCTTGAAACCTTGGATGAATACTTGAAGAAATCCATACGAGAATAACTGAAATATCAGCGTAGGAATTATCTTGTGGGGTTTCCTGAAAACCACCATAAACGAAGATTGTTAACAACTCTGGAATAAACTTTTTGGAATTTTGTTGGGTGAACTTCTGTAGGAATCTTGGGAAGATATCCTCTTAGAGTAACATATGAAGAAATCGATGGGAGAATTACTAGAAAAATCTCTGGGAGAACTTCTTTGGAGAAACTTTAAATAAAATCAGGAACGTTTTTTTACTATTTCTTCAGATTAGTGTCTTTGAAAACGTGAGTAAGGGCACAGGTCAGTCATCTTTGGATTTCAAGATATTTCAATTTAAATATGCCACAACTTTTAAGTTTACTTTCGAGTTAGCTACTCTCATTATTTCTCAAATTACTTTTTGAAATGTATAAATATATTCCTCTTGTTTGCTCCATGCTTGCTTCAAGGGAGTCCACAAAGAAATCAAAAGGCAAAACAGGGTAATTTATTCTCACGCATAGTTGCCATTTAACATACATATACAAAACCTCTAATCAATCGTCTCACGTGTTTCACAGCAATTTAAAAAATTCCTCCAACAAGACGAACTATCCGACCGATACTTCCTGCAGCGCATCAAATCCCAATCGATGGGTGCGTTAAGTTCGATGTTTGCGGCCACCGGCACAAACAGGAAGCACAAGAGTCTTAGTTCCAACTCGCTGAACTCTTCCCAAGAGCAAGAACCATCGCCGGAAGCGGAAGCAACCCATCTCACGCCGGATCCCGTGCAGATGCTGGCCGTGAAGCGGAAGGGCGGTCAACGTCACGGTTCAACTCTCGATACCGCTAGGCGATCAATAGAATCATTGGTGAGTAAGGTGGCCCAATTTTATATGAACAAAAAATCAAATGGTAAAAATCTTCACTGTGAAAATTTAAGCGGAATCTGTCAGCTCTTAGGGGGACCAACACGAGCTTGAAATGTATGTGGAGAAAATCGACCAAGTATATGGGTAAACTGTTCCAACTACGCTTTTGAATATGGGATTCGTTGTATAAATATTTGTCTATTAAAAGAGAAGAGACTGGTAGTCTTTTTTAAGAAATAAATAATTTATCATCTACGGACTGGAATTCGCCTAAATAATAATAATGATTCGACTCACAAAATTTGGACGAGATCGGAGCGTTTTAAGGAAACTAATCAGGGGAGTTGCTCGTTCCACCTTGGAGGAAAATCGAACGTCAGTTTCCCTAGATAAAATTTATTTTTGGTTCCAATTTTTCCCATATAGAGTAAAAGGACCTTCCTTAGCCGGGTGGTTAGAGTCCGCGGCAACAAAGCAAAGTCATGCTGAAGGTGTCTGGGTTCGATTCCCGGTCGGTCCAGCATCTTTTCGTAATGGAAATATCCTTGAATTCCCTGGGCATATAGTATCATCGCGAACACTAAGTTTGAGAGGGGCAAAAATTTATTTTTAAGATTTATAGCTCAATTCAAAACAAATGTTACAAACAATTTGAATGCAATTCAACTAAGAAACTCACTACAAATGCTATAGAACTCGATAGAGATTTGAGAAAGATATGACTATTGTTTTTTTTGACGTGAAAATTGTTATTTTCGGTCGAACTTTCATTGCATGGAACATAACAAAAATAATATCTCGCTAGTTTTTTTTGTGTGGGCGTTTCTAGGCCTATCATAAGGATACTTTGAGGTGTATTAGATTTTCCCCATAGCGGGTGTAGTTCGAATCAGCAGGACAAAAGTTCAAGACATATGCTATCTCGCGGAAAAAATGCGGATTAAATTTAGCAAAATTTGCCTGATCGTGCGGAAAAAGTCATCAAAATTTCACGGTTTTACTTAGTTGTACGAAAAACTGCCATTTTTGAGTATTTTGCAATTGAAGAGATGGATAAAATGGTTCAATTATGTGAGTGAATCGTTGGTGACCCACTCACAAAAGTGAATCGATTCAGTGACATTTCGTTTTACAAAATCAAAAATGAATCATGTTTTGCGCATAAGACACGAAAACTGTAATATTATTCTAATTCTTCTTGATTGGGGACATTTTTCATATACTGTCGAAACTTTAAAACGAAATCGCAAGGGCCCGTCGTTATGTGGAAATGTTGCTAGAAAAATGTGTCGTTATAATAAAGTGACCAGACGAGGGACAGTCCCGCGTTGTGACTATTTGTCCCGCACTGAAGAGTGTCCCGCATTTCACTCAAATCAATAAAATGTCCCGCATTTCAAAAGCGGTTATCTCATTTGCTTACCAAACATGAATTATGATTTCAATTATACAACAGGCAAATAAATTATGTTCACAAGTTACAATTATAGAGATCAGGCATCAGTTGCCTTTTAAATGTTCGTTTGATGCTATAGATTGTTTTAAGCGGTAATTTTCTTACACTTTCAAGCATTTCTGTGAACCATAAAATTTAAGGCTTACTTGTCCAACATTTTAGATAGACGGATCAAGTCTCAAAATCAATATTGTCGGATATATCAAGATTTTAAGTGCACAAGCAATTTAACTTAAAACAACGGTGTTGAATCAATATGACTCACTCTGTTGTTAAAATTTTAGATAGGCTATAAATTGTTTTCATTTCACTGTTATAAAATTCTTTAAGAATTCTGCTCATGTTCCGTAAGAATCGCATCTAAGAATCTCTAATTATCTTGCTCTGGATTCTGTTCAATTAGAATTTTGCTCAGGATCCTTTGAAAATCTTGCGAAGGATTACGCGAAATCATCGAAAATAGATAATAGAGATTAAGATTTTCTTATGGAATATGTTTTATAAAAAATTATCTCTCGCACTGTTGACACAATTGACAGAAAAGTTTAAATGTCGGAATGCTCATTAGAGTGGTTCAAAAAATCGTTTTTGTTCCAAACCGCTCATTCGATTTTATGTCAAATTCAGAGTGTGCTCCCAAAATTTGAGCTCATTCGGATGAAAACTGAGACTGCACAAGCTCTTTAAAGTTTATATGGGAATTACTTTGGGAAAAGCAATCAATTCATTCAATCGGTCACAGTGTTTGTGCTCTTGGGGGTTGGAGCTACGTTTAGGCGGCTGATTTGAAAACGGCCTTCGGCAAAGTTGCAGCTGATGAATGTATCTCACAGTACCGGTACCAACATAGCTCTAAGTCTAACCCCTAAGAGCACATGGGCAAACTTTATGACCGATTGAATTAATTATTGATTGTTTTTCCCATAGTAATTCCCATACAAAATTTGAGAGGCTTGTGCAGTCTCAGTATTCATCCGAATGAGCTCAAATTTTGGGAGGACACTTGGAATTTAATGTAATGAGCGGGGTGGAGCCAAAACGATTTTTCGAATGGTTCAATCAAAAAGCATTGAATGACAGAAATCGGATGTGACTTGTTCAGAGCTTCAGTAGCTTGAAAACAACAACATCGTCACCGGTTACTTCACTTGTGTAGTTGAGGTGGCAACTTTATAGAAAATCTTTGAACTTTAAATCATTTGAAATACCATCGTCGGGGATGACATTAGGAATACTTTTTTTTTGTATGGTATTCATTCGGAGCTGTCTGACAGCTTAACTTGTCAAGGCTGAACCCTCGGTCTGGCTTTTGCCAAGTTTCCCCTCTACCAGGACCATATTCCCTTGCTTCTGAGAAAAGGAAGCATTGTGAAAATCAGCAGCTCCATCAGAATTTGTTTGAAATAGTAAGGCAGTAGTGTCATTACTTATACTGTCAAGTCGAAATGGCTTTGAATAATTTGTCATTTAAGTGCTATTCTGATTACTCCTGTCTTTTTCGTAAGATTAGAGTCTTAAATGTCAATTGTCGTCAAGTATCAACAAAATTAGGCTGTTCAGTAGTAGTTCTAGTTAATTTCAGGTCTTTACGTTCATACATCCTTAAAGAAAAAAGTCACTTTCCTTGTCTGTTCAATTTCTCTAAACCAGCAAGTGTACTCTAATGATCGATCTCAGCGTCTTACTTTCCATAGTCATTTTAATAGTGAATATTTAAGGGTAAAGTTACCACAGGCTTCTATTACAGTCTTCTACAAGATTCACTTTTCGGTGGCAAATGCAATGCTTCACAACGCCGATTTTCTACTTGTAAATTTTGCGAAAATGAAGCTGGAATTAGATTATTTATACCGTTGTCACAAAAGAGGTATTTCTTATTATGGCAATGTAAAAACCATATTAAAATGAGATTGTCGCCACTTATTTCTATTCAGTGAATCTACTAGTCATTTTCCTCAGAGTAATATTCCCTACGTCGTATATGATAACGATGTGTCTAGCTAGCTAATAGTAAGAGTGGCTACGGATCATTCTGGTTAGCAAAAGGCAAACTGATCGTCACCAATAGTATTAATGTCCACTTCGAATAGATTAATTATTTGAAATGGGCATCACTTCTATCAATGACGCAGAATGTCCGTTGGATCACACCCGAGATATTATTGCGTCTGAATTATGACGCGACTTTAAGCAAAAAATGCCAAAATGTGATACCACCACTACAGGTTACGCCTTTTGTTTCCATCATATGGGCTAATGGATTATGCCCTCCCATCGCGGCAAGGTCGCATAACCAAGGGGAGGGATGTGTTTATCTCAGCAAATATTAATACAATATTTTAATGTAGTAGTCCTTGCGGTTATCTACAGCTACCGTAAGAAAATTGGTTTTCTGGAACTAGTAGTTTATTTCAAATAAATCATTGATAAAGCTTGAAAATAAGACTAACTTTCAAGGTTTCATATAAAATCTCACTTTCAGGTGAATGAACACTATTGTTAAATTTCACATTCATGTCCATAATATTGCTGTTTGCGTTTGACGTGCAAACCTTGTTCAAATGCGTTCCAAACGTGGTAACACAAACTAATCAAAGGACTCTTGGCAACCGCGATACATATTACTGCCAACCTAGCAATAAAAAACTATCTTTGACTTCGCCTTCCTTGTGAAAATTCTTCCCGCGTTTGGTGTTCCCGCATTTGATATTTGCATTTCAAACGCACACAGCAGTATCAATTGTTATTGGAAAGCTTTAGAAAACGGTACACGATTTTGTTGATTTGTTCTTCTTGCTTATCAATTATAGTTTGTTTAGCCTTAAAGGGGTGATTTTGGGCCAATTTTTATACGTTTCCTATTCAAAGGAAAATAAACGAATTTTAATTATTTGTTTAACATTTGCAAGTACATTAACCATGGACGTATTCTCATAACATCCAGAACCTTTCAAGTACAGTAAACTCTCCATAACTCGATATCGAAGGGATCATCGAGTTAGGGAGGTATCGAGTTATAGATCACAAAATCAATGCAAATGCGAACCAAGGGGCCATCGAAGTAGCCATGAAAAAGCACTACTATGGTTCACTAACTCTATATAGAGATGCGAAACATCGAGTAAGGGAGAGTTGACTGTATAATTGCAAAAGTTGTTTGAAAATGAACAATAACTTACGCATTTTTTCTCAATCTCACCTCCAACGACGGTCATTGTTTGTATTTTTTTTAAGTTTTTTTCTTTTACGACATATTTTTTACTGTAGATCATTGATATGTGCAAAAACTGCTGATGTTATCAATACGTGCAATTTTGTATCGCTTCGGAGCAAAATACATCTGATCACTTTACATTATAATACACTACGATGTCGTTATAAACGGCAAAGGTTAAAATTCAATTTGCATAGCTGTTTCTTTCATAATCAGGTTAGTTACAGTTGACTTATCCAATCTTCTCTATCACACCACGAAAAGACAAAGTACGAAGCGTCCTCGAATCCCAGGGACTCTAGGTTCCTTAGAAGATCATCAACTATATTCAGACCACACAACTAAAAAAGTCTAGTCTAGTGCATGACACTGAAGACAGCCTTGAAAATATCAACATTTTTATTATTGCGAGTTGTAATACCCTCACAGCTGACAAACCGAATGACGGGTTACTTAGCCATAAGGGGAAGAATTATTGAAGCCAAACCTCAAATTTTCAAGCGCACAAATTTTTGTAAATTTTTGGTGGGGCTTCGATTCATCTTCACCTTAAGATTTTTTCCACGCAGGTATCTAGATGAGGGTTAGTACAAACGCCATATTATCATATTATTTGCAATTATACGTGTCATAATTATTTAACAAGTTGGCGGCGTGCAATTTTATTTTAATGTTTTCAGTGTAAAAAAGTTTCGGAAAATAATTTTCTGTACCACTTCTGAGTTGTCCTCTATGACAGTTTCAAACTGACATAAAAAAAGTTTTAGAATTAATTCGACGTAGACCTAAATATGATCAAATTAAAACACCGTCAATTTTCTAATCACGTGGGGCAAGTGAAAAGTTTCTAATTAGAGATTAAATTTGTGTTTGCTCTTTAGGTAGTTAAAATTAAACAAGGTTAGCAACATCACAAAAAAACAGAACATTTTTCACTCAGGCTATAAATGTATAAACAAGCCAATTTGTTACAAAATTGTTGCCCAACAACAATTATTTTGAGCGATTTCACCTGGTGCTAAATTTTTTAACCGGTAGTGTTAAAAATGTCATATTTCGTGATAATGAAATTGATCATATTTGTAGTTCTCTGCCAAAATTTCATGCCGATTGCTCATAAGGAAACGAAGTTACAGCATGCCAAAGTTGAGCATTCTGTATGAAAATCGGCTTTCACTACTATTATTCGGAACACAACTGCAGGTCTATCCATATAAAAAAGAATCTAAATATTGTATTGAAGGATTCCGTTCTAAGAAATGATTTCTCCTGAAGAGTCATTTGACGTCATATCCGACTTTCTTAAAAACAAATAACGAGCGACGGAAATTATACAGAGCAGAAATGTAATTGCTGTCCCATGATGTAAGAACTAACAATGAAAATGTTGTAGTTATAATGTTGTCGAATCATTTCAACAAACATAACACAGCGTAACAAAAATGACATTTTTGCGTGTCTCAAGGATCAAATTATGTGTCTCTAGTAGAGATGGTCAGGTCTCGGGTTTTCAAACCCGAAACCCGACCCGAACCTGAACCCGACGGGTTCTTATGTTTTCGGGTTCGGGTTCGGGTTCGGGTCGGGTTTGAAGGCTAAACAATTATCGGGTACGGGTCGGGTTTGGACTTGAAAACATTCGGGTTTACTCGGGTTTGGGTCGGGTTTGATGAGAATTGTTCACAAAGTAACAACCAGAAAGCTTCCTTGTGCATCAGAAACGATGAATTTATCATCTTTTTGAACTCGGGTTCCATTCGGGTTTTTCTTTGAAAACTTTTTCGGGTTTCGGGTCGGGTTCGGGTTTGAACAGCGAAAATTTTTCGGGTTCGGGTCGGGTCCGGGTTTGCTTCTCAATTTTTGTCTCGGGTTCGGGTGAAGGAATAAAATAATTCGGGTACGGGTTGGGTTCGGGTCTGAAAAATATGAAACCCGACCATCTCTAGTCTCTAGTAGATTTGGAGTTGCTGAATCTGGTGCAATTCTCAGAAATGTTCCAGCACGTCACAATTTTTAGTAGAGATGTACCGAATACCACTATTCGGCTTTCGGCCGAATACCGAATAGTTGATATATTATTATTCGGCCGAATAATGGCTCAATATTCGGCCGAATAAAACCTTGAAATTCAGCCAAATAACACCCATATGTTCGTGTAATTTCTTGAAAACTACATTTTTAATCCATAAATAAAACAAAAGAGCTAGTTTTTTTAAATAGGAAAAACTCCAATGGTGAGGAACTGATCGGAATGATTGTGTAGAGCCTTTGAAACTTGGTGAAAAAAATTAACACAAATCGTAAGTTTTAAGGTATTGTATTTCCTATGTTAGGGAGTTGTATCTTAAAGATGGCATTTTTTATCCATTTTTTTTTTAAGAAACTAGGTTGATATGTCACTAGCAGGTCACTGAATTGCATAATAAAGAAAAACGTGATCAGTAGGTGTCGCAAAAAATATCAAAATATGGAAAGGCCTGACAATTAATGTGGTTTAAAAGAGAAAAAAAAATCCAATCCGTGCCTCACAATCCATGCACGATGAGTGAAATATTGATTTACAGAGAATGGCTTGTGTATTAAGCTGCATCGTATTTGCCGTAAAGCCGTAGAACGGAAAAATATTACCATTTTTAAACATTAGGCATCAAACTCAAATCAAAAATTGAAAACATTTTTTTTTTAATTTTCACTCGTGTGAAACATGTTTTATTACAATTAAGTTCATTTTGCTATTATTCGGTCACTATTCGGCCTATCTGGCCGAATAACGGATTTCATTATTCGGCAGACTGAATATTCGGCAATATCAAAATTATCGAGATATTCGGTACATGTCTAATTTTTAGCTAAAGTTCGCCAAAGTTGTATAAAACACTGGTTTTATTGATGTTTACATGAAATTTAAAATACAATTTATCTAACTTTTTTGAAATCTAATCTACGAAACATGCGAAAGAGAACCTTAACTTTCATTTCAGATATAATTTGATTGAAATTGCACGATTAAATTTCGAATGAACCGATTTTTTTTAACATGCTTGCTGTCTCCATAGAAAATTCTTCGTTTCTCTTATACAAAAATATTCTAAACCATCAAAAAAAAACTTTCCTGCATCGAAAGTATAATAAACTTTGATGAAAAGTATTGCTATACACATAAATTTTGAATTCTGTGACAAATTAAGCAAACAAGCTACGTACAAGCTGGTAAACTTGTATGCAAGTTGGCTTAAATAGTCAATTTTCGCATTTTCAAAGTCAATATCTCAAAAACTAGACGTGCTATGATATTTCTGAAAACAACAATGGATTCAGCAAGTCTTAATTAAGTGAATAGCGGTATTTTGGTGCTGGAGACAAAAACGTGTTCCGCAGTGTAACTGAACAGAAGAAAATTGTATTGACAAGAATAATTTTTTCTTTGTTTACATGTTACTTATGTTATTGTTCATTGAAACACCTTAACTACATGGAATTCAAACTACAACCAACATTAGCTTCATTAAAAACCTTTATCAAAAATATTGTCTAGCCTTGTATTTTGAGTTTACCCTTGCTTTTTTCTTTAGGTTGGCTCTGTAATTTAGTTTTCAATTCACAACTATTTTGTACGTTCTATTTGCATATCCTACATATAAATTTCAAAATCAGCTTCCTTGACCTTGTAAAAGTTTAAAACTAATAGGTTATCGTCACAAATAAATAAACATACATACATACATACTTAACGAAAGTTAAAACTGTTAGTTTTTCAATTTATTGGTCAAAACGACAAACTTTTTCCATGCCCCACTTGTGGGGATACATTTTTCTAAAACTTGTTCTGTATTTTTTCTTCAATTTTACATAAAAATCAATAACAGCATACCGCTTATATTTGGTTGGAGTCAAGCCTAAAAAAAGCTTAAAAAAATCCACTAGCGTCGATTTTTTGCTCAAGCTTATTATATTTGGACCCCCTTATAGTTGACGGAATCCGCTCAAATCGTCAAAGTAGCTGCTGGGGTTCCAAATGAACAAATATGGAGGGTGTAACTAAAGAGCTTAGTGCATTTTTTATTTAGGCCGCCCTTTTGGTGAGACATAATTCCTAATTGGGCCTTCTTTCAAATGTCTATCGTTGAAACTAGGATTCCCTGAAGCGAGACCTCTCAGAGGATTCCAAAACGAGCACCGAAGATAGCGACGACGACAGTGACGACGACGAGAGCGAAACGGGAACAGATTTTGACGAGCAAGCACCGCAGAAGCAACCGACAAAGGTGACCAAGGTTGATTCAAAGTTTACCATTATTAAACTGAAAGATTGAAATTGCCATTGAAAGGCACGAAATAAATGACCTACTCTATACTCCCTTCTCGCAGACCAAGTCTCAAGATTATTTCGAGAAAGCCCTTATCGATCAAACTAACCGCAACCAGAGGACAACTTTCGTTATTAAATCGATCAACGGAATCGTTCGGAACATGAAGCTATGAGACAGCCCGCCAACCGGAGAGTTATTACTGCGTGCTCTATATTTAAATTTGTATCCTTGCTTTTTGGCTTACTTCGTACCGATTGTTTGATTGTGTGATCTCTTCCTCCCTTCGTTTTTTGTATAAGGTGGATTCAATAAAACTAATGGATGAATTTTGTCGATAATGCCATGACTCCCAATCATACCCGCGGTGTGTCTAAAAGCTTTACTGACGAAATAAAATAACCATCAATTCTGCACTCACCATTCGAAAGATATGGTATCCAAGCATACTCTTCGTAGATTCTAACATTTTCACAAGTTACAGCGATTTGAAGATTTCAAAACCATTTTCAAGGGATATTTACATGTTTGATAAAAAAAAAATCCCACACGCTATCATAAATATTATTTATTAATTTATCATCAGGTCACATTCAACAATAAAAATGTGGTATCTAAACATCTCCCTTGTGTTTTTGAAGACATTCCGTTTGTGGAATCATTAAATTATCATGGTTATTTTGATTCCGTCAACGAAATGTCTTCAATTTACAAGGAAGATGCTAAGATACCACAACTTTTGAATGTGAACTTGATGGTTTGATTAATTCTGAAAAAATAAATGATGCAGTAAATATATTTTATCCAACATAGAAATATTTATTTTGAAAATGGCCCTCTATCTTTAAATCACTGGATACCATATCTTTCGAATGGTCGATACTGATTGATGGCCATTTTATTCGTTAACAACGGTTCAAGACACACCGTGATACCCTAACCAGCAGAAAAACTTGGTTTTTTCGCAAATATGACACTGTCACACGTTCTGATACGGGACGAGAGGGAAACTTATCCCGAAACTAAATCATGCTTGCGATAAATCTAATCATAAACCTATAAGTTAGCTGATTACAGATCACTTCCAGTACAATATACCTTTTGTTCCCATCCGAATCCTGGCAGTCCTCACTTCTCGGCACCTTCAACGCCGGCTTGTTGCATCAGATCGGCAATGCTCTTCTCGAGGTCGTCTATCCTAGTGCCCATGTCGTCGATGCGGGAGATAATCTGGTCCGACATGGTCTGGAACTTATCCTGCACATTCTGGAGGAGATTCTGAACCTGCAATAGAATTATTCTCCATTATAGAAGATACGACACTTCGAAACGACAATCACTTACGTAGATGGTCAACTCTTGCATGTTCTTCGGATCAACGTTACTGCCGAGGGAATAGTTCTGTTCAGCATCGCTGTCGATTTCCCCGAGTTCCGGCTTTATCTCTGCCATTGCTTTGTTCGGAATATGGAAACGCTTCTCACTCAAGGAATGGAAGTTAACAATGCTGTTAGAGTTGTGTCAACACAGCACTACTGGATTTCGAGCCACTAAAGGATGATCTATGAATTTGTGATGCGACTCCTCCCAGTTTTCACTCGACACACACTTTTGCCTTGGTTCGTGGAATGCTAATGCAGGAATAAACGACGTTCAGAACTGAGGGACGACCAGTTCAGGACGACGATCGCACTTTTTTTTGTCCTTTTTTTGAAGCTTTTTTGAGGGGGAGGATTAAACGTCAACATCTGACGTGCGTGTCGGAGCTGGATTCTGTACTTTAAAAGCACCCGTTACATATGTTACAATTACAGTGTGGTACCAATCTGAGAGCAGGGATGCCAAGTCAATTTTTCAATAATCTGGAAGATTTTGAAAATTTGTCTGGAAAAGTCTGGATCGCTTATCTCGTACATGGAGAACCTTACAAATTATTTACTAAACCTTACAAATTCGTTTCAAATTTTATCTGGATCTTTTTTTTTTTTTTTTTAAATCTTTATTTGAGTGTATTTTAACGCACGAGGGCTAGTTCTACACTTATTATCTGGATCTTCCAGATTTTTGTAAAGCGGAATATTCCAGACAAATCTGGAAGGTTGGCAACGCTGTCTGAGAGAGACTCGCGAAAAGGAAAAATATCAACGTCATATGCAGCCCAGATTCCCCTCTCACGAAACGTCAAATGCAGCCCACCGTTTTTATGGCTGAAAAAGTGAAAAGTATTGTGTTCAAAGTAAACTGTTATTGAAAACCTCAGTCGGCGGAGCAGTTTTTTCCAAAGTTGCTGATAAATCTAAGCAAAAGATTAATTATTTCTTATGTCTGCTACGTTTGCTGGCATGAAATCTCACTCAAACGGCTATTTATGATTCGATGTGATGCAAACTCAATCATTTTTTGCTGAGAGGTTCATGTGAGGATTTGAACAGCATGCGCATAAAGTGGAATAAGAAAAAAAAACTCAGCAATCACAGAAAAAGAAGACCGTCTTCGCGAGTCTCGTCTCAGGTACCAATAACTTTTAGTTCAGTGCATGCATTATTTTGGGTCTTGAAATATTGCACTAACGCTATCTTTGACATTTTGCTGCATCGATTGCATTTTTTGTCTCAAGCGTGTGCTAGAATAAGGGCGTAAGTCGCATCATCGATTTCTCTTCATCGATCCTCTCCTCCGTTAATAAAAGTGACAAGACACAATTTTGTTACCATTTTTTGACCTCAGGACGCAAGATTGCATCGCTGCCTAGCGTACTGAAGTGAAAAAATGCTATCAAACCCGCATCTTGTCACCTTTATTGACTGAAGAGAGGATCGATGAAGAGAAATCGATCATGCGACTTACGCCCTTATTCTAGCACACGCTCGGTCTGTCGTGTTTCGTGTTGCGGGTGGTTTCGGTGCAATTTGTTGTCCTAATTTTATCCTGTGCGAAAAAAGTGTTCTACCAAAAACTGCAAATCAATCGGAATCCCAATAGTTACAGTCCCTGAATTTCCCTGGAAATAGTACGAAATGAACAGCTAAACATGGGCAACGATCAGTCGCAGCAGCTGAAAGGGCTGGAGATCAGCCGCAAGGCCATCCAGGTGACGGACTACTGGTCCCTGTATAATGGGGAAATCCCCACGGAATCGTCCGTGTCGGTCATTTCCATCTTCCAAGGGGAAACCCTGGTAACGGGGCAGTTCTGGACCAATCAGAATCCGCTGGAGCGCGCCATCCGGAACCTGAAGATCTATCGACACCCGAACATTCTGAAGTACATCGCATCATGGAACAAGGGATCGCTGAAGATGTTGGCCACGGAACGGTGTCGTCCGCTGGCCACTTGCTTGAATGTGACGAGTGACGTGCAGATCTGTTTGGGGTTGAGGAATATTCTGTGCGCGTTGATCTTCCTGATGGAGCAGGCCAATGTAAGGCACTTGAGTATTAGCATATCCTCTATCTACGTAACGGAAGATGGAGCCTGGAGATTGGCGGGTTTTGAACATCTTTGGTCGGGCAAAGAGTTCAATATGACTCTGTTGGAAAAGTCTAAAAACTATCGTTATCCAAAGGCGATCGATTCCGATGAGCTAAAGAACAAAGGCCAAGGAGTGGAGCAATACGCATTCGCCGTAATGTGCGAGGAAATCCTCCACAATAAAAACGATAGCAACATTCCCGCCGTGGAGGATTTCAAATCCTACTGCGCAACCCATCTGAAGCACTCAAACGTGGCCATGCGCCCAAAGCTGTCTGCAATCCTGCTGCATCCCCTATTCAATCACGATTTCATTCTGATACATTCCTTCCTGACGGAACTCCCCCTGAAAAGCCCCCAGGCAAAAATGGAATTCTTCACCGGTCTGGTGGATCGCCTGCGGACATTCGATCCGGAAACCGTCGCCGAACAGATGGGATCGCTTCTGTTGTCCCGAATAGTTCTACTGGATACCACAGCTCAACTTTGCGTCACGCCGTACGTGCTGAGACCGAAAGCGGATGACCTCTCGCCGGGTCTGTTCGCGGCGAGGATTTTCTCCGGGTACATTATTCCCAGAATTCAGCAGGTCTTTTGCGTACAGGACGCGCAAATTCGGCTCACGCTGCTGGAACACTTTCCCGACTATGTGCCCTACTTCAGCAAAGAGGACCTCAAGGAGCAGATTCTTCCGCAGGTTGGTTTTCAGGATGTTTAAATAACTATTGGAGTAATATTGGTAATGTGAAGCGTTTTGGTCAACTCATTTGGGCTTATTATACGAGCGCAGGCTTGATAAAAGGTCTTTTTCAGAGACTTATTCACTATTTCAATGCAAGTATCTAAAAAGTCTCTATTTTCAATGCAATGCAGGGAGGCTTTTCTTAGTCGAGTAGTAGTAAATCATTTCACTTTTTAAGTTCATTATATTTGTAGAACCTACTTCTTCTTCTTCTTTTTAGCATTACGTTCTCACTGGGGACAGCGGCTGCTTCTCAGCTTAGCGTTCAATGAGCAATTCCACAGTTATTTACTGAGAGCTTTCTTTGCCAAAGTTGCCATTTTTCCATTCGTATATTGTGTGTACTCTATGCCCAGGGAAGTCAAGGAAATTTTCAATACGAAAATACATCTTCAGCATGGCTTTGCTTTGAAGCCGCGACTCTAACAACTCGGCTAAGGAAGGTACCTACCTAAAACTGAATTGAATTTTCTTTTCAAAACAGTAACAAATCGAATATTTGTTCAAATTTAGGCAAGCTTTGATTTTGGGTTCAAATGACCCCAAGACATAGACAACGTAACCTGTTTTAGCACATTAGAGGAAGTCTAGACTATTAAGCAGTTATTCTTGACCGAGAAATTCTCTTTCAGTTACTTCTAGGTATCAAGGACACCAACGACGTGCTGGTGGCCAAGACCCTGCTGTGTCTAGCAGACGTAATTCCAATTCTAGGATCGGCTGTCGTAATAGGAGGCAACCGAAGTAAAATCTTCGCTGACGGTCGACCGCAGGGAGTTCCAGACCAAAGCCATCCATGGAGCGGAGTGCGATCTATTACTCCCGTGATTGGATCTGGGGAATTTCTTTCTGGTAGTCCCGTTCCTGGCGGCGGTGGTAGAACCATTATTGATCCCGAAGAGAACTTTTCATCTATAGTTCATGGGGAAATGCCGGAACGACCATCTCCCGAAGGTGAAGATCCTTGTCCAACCAATAGCGATGTGGAACTGGAGGTGGATGAATGGAGCGACTGGGAGAACGATGCAAACGAGCATACCACAAGTCACCATATCAATGTAGAACAGCAGGGAGAAGCAGCCAAGTCAGACACAACTACTGCCACTGCCACCGCCGTGGGCGATTCCCTTACAGATCAAGTTGCTTCTTCATCTAGTCGCACAGACCAGGATGAACCTAACAAATTGAAACGTTCCGTTTCATCTCAAGCAGAGAGCATAGAAACATTGGACATTAAAACACAAACTTTTAAAAAATTGGAATCTTCGGCAGAAGAGGAAATGGATTTCTTCAAGGACATGGAACCCGTTATACAAAGAGCCAACGTGTTGCTCATAAACGACGGTGACGATACGGAAAGCAGTGAGAGTGCCCCTTTGACCGTTGTTGAAGCGCCATCAACGGCCAAATCCAAAGCGATAAAGGAGGAACAGGAGCAACCACTGGTGAAGGTTGACACGAGCAGGTTCGACATAAAAGTAGAGGACTTGGAGGTCAACGAGGACGGTTGGGGCGATGAAGAAAACGAATGGTAAGTAGACAGCGAGAGCTTTAAATCGCATATTATGGTTGATGTACCGATAGAATGTAACTGCTTGATTTGAATCCTACTTGTGTTTAGTGTTCAAAACCATCGTTATGCCACTTTTACCAGGTAAAATAAAATTGTGAAACAATGTGGGATAGGTGACTTGATTGAGACATTGCTGAGCTGAAACATATCCGTATTCATTTTTGATGGATCTAGTAGTAGAGTTGATAGCGACACCTGAGGAAATTGTCTTGAAAATCATTAAAAAAACAACGCAAATTAATCATCCTATAAAAAAGTTAATTGATAGTTTGAAGTGTATCTTTCGATATCATGGGCAACGGCTGTATTTTGTAAAAAAAAGTTGCCTAAAACATTTTTCGTGTCGTCTACACCAAGACAATATGTAGAAGTAGACAATACATGTACCAGTTTAGTATAGTAGCGCTAGACGTGGGTAAGGCTAGTAGGACATTTACTACGCACAGAAACACCTGATTAGGACACTAAAGAGTGGCGGCACCGAATATTCGGCCGATCAAATAAACATGACTATTTTGATTTCGAATAATGCAATCTGGTATTCGCCCGACTAGGCCAAATAGTGATCCAATAACAACATGGATTAAATTATATTGAAATGGGGAAGGTGTACCGGTATTTGCCATGTACCAGTTATTTGCCACCCCGGATTATATACCGTTTTACGACATATGGTTGCTAATTGTTTATTGTTCGCTAAATTGCTTCAAGATGATACGAAAACATGATTAAAACCTCAAAATTTGCTCAGAAAATAAAAGAAAAAAAATCTTTCAATTTTTTGCTTCTTTGCACCATGTTTCGCTATTAAAACGAAATTAAAAACGTATCGAATACTGGTGCAAGTGGTCCAGTATTCGCCACCTCAACTTTTAATACAAAAACACAGTTTCTGATCAGTTTTTATATTTTTCCTGCTGAGCATGGATTAACGTATTACCAGTAATCAATGGTCTTTTTATTTATGTTGTATAAACGGGTACACCTCCACTATTATTTTTCCACCAAGGAAAATAAAAAAAAAGTGAAATGAATTAAAAGTGCCCACAGTATGATACAGCCTCATAACTTCAGAAATAAAGAAATCCTCAGAGCTTACGAATTTGTAATTTTTCGAACGGTTCCATAAGCTGAAAAATAGGACCATTCATTTCCGTTCATGCCCCGTTCAATTTTTCACCGTTTCCCTACTAACAAACTTGCTTTTTTTTTGTTTTAAGCGAGTACCGTGGACGTACCATATTTGACGCCAGTTTCGAGTGTTCGGGTTACGTCGTACATCAACACGTGCCAGTAGCTCGTATGTTTTTTGCACGGTTTTCTCCGAACTTCGCGCAATTAATTTTCAAAACCATCATTACGCGATTGGTCTCGCCGGTGCTGCCACGGTCATCGTGAAGTCGTGGTGAAATCTCTAAGGACTCACAGTACAAATCATTAAAAAGTGTCTCACGGTGGTGCAGTTGTTTTTCCTACCCACACAAACGCTGTAACAATAGACTATACTGATCGGTGAATCCCGAATAGAAGTTGGTGTCAAAAACTGATCAAAATCGACACTTAGTTATTCGTCGCGATAAATCGAAAATAGAAATCTATCCGAATTAGTGCTTCCGACGCTCGGCCTAATGGCCGGCGAACCCCCCGCCGTATTGGCGGGGGCCCCCGGTGACCCAGCTGGGTCTCAGCGCGGTGGAAGAGTGCCGGGATGGATGCTTAATAAGGATGATTTGGGTCAACCCATGGTTTTAGTTCTGCGATGCAAAGTGCCCGACGGTGTAACGGACGATCCTCAACTTCCTGAACCGTTTGTCATCGGCCTATCTGTAGAATCGGCAATCGGTATTAAAGAAGCCAGAAGCGTAAAAGCTACCCGCGAAGGTCGTGGTTCACGATACCTACTTCGCACTACCTCCAGAAATATCGTTAATAAGCTAACGCAGTTGACTGAGCTCTCCGATGGTACGGAGATAGAAATATTCCCACACCCAACCCTAAACACGGTGCAGGGCATCGTATATGAGCCGGACTCAATCAATACGGACGAACAAGTGATCCACAAGCATCTGATCTCCCAAGAAGTACAAGCAGTCCGTCGCATCAAAAAGCGAGTAAATGGCAAGCTCCAGAACACCCCGCTGCTGATCCTAGCTTTTCACGGTACAACGCTTCCAGATCATGTCTTCTTTGGGTTGTTGCGTATTCCAGTGCGGACATACTACCCATCTCCGCTACTGTGCTACAACTGTGGATCATACGGCCACCCCCGAAAAGCCTGTCAAAAGCCCGGCATTTGCCTACGTTGCTCACAACCGCTCCATTTAGCAGAAGGAGAACAATGCAACAACACCCCACACTGTTACCATTGCGAAAAAGAGCACCCCATTAGTTCACGGGACTGCGCTAAATTCAAAGAAGAAGACAAAATCATCCACATAAAAGTGGATCAAAACATCTCGTTTGGTGAAGCTAGGCGCCTCTTCAACGAAGAAAATAGGAGAGAAACTATTGCCCGCACGATCCAAAACCAGCTCAAACAAGAACTAGCAGTAAAGGACAAATTAATAGCGACACTCCAAAAACAAGTAGCCGACTTGACTAAAAAGCTTGCTGCCCTCACACCAACTCCTCGAGAATCACTGCGGCCAAGTTCTCAACCCAGCCCATTCATGGACAACCAGACCACTTCATCAAACCCAGTCCCCAACATCCCCCACAAGACAACACATCAATCGAGAAAAGATAAGACATTTGTCTCACCACCAGCTAAAAGGAAAGACAACCGCGACATCGGGACCGATGTGGGCGCCCGCACTCGGAGCCGAAGTGGCAAACGTATATTTGAAATCTCTCCAACAAGTTCCAGTGCCAATCGTGGAAAGCGTGTACAGAATCTCCCTGGTACGTCTAGCAGTGCAACCACAGTGGATAATGACTCGTAAAACCCCTCAAAACTCCTCACCGAATCTCAATATTGACCTGGCATCGAAAACGGACACGATAACGGTAGAACGACGACTATCCACCGACGCAAGATTAGACCCCTGCAAATATACCCCTGGACCCGATCATGGACAACAATTCTGCACCACGCTAGACTATACCAACCAAGATGACAAGCTCTTTGTTGCTGAGGAAAGTAGAGTGTCCTCAGCAACCCCTACACCTCCGAAAGAGAAGCAGAAAAATGAGACGATTCAGGTATCCAACCCTCTATACGCGGACCTCCAAGCTCCAATGTCCATCAATTGGAAACTTCTAGCGCTACCATGCGCTGTCGTATCTGATTCTGTTGCCTACGACCACTACAACAACCTGAAACCTGTGCCATCGTCAAGTTCTACAAACCCTGATTCGCCAAGTGCGAGGCTCACCACGTCGACCCTGACCAGGGATGTTCCGGATATTTCCGATGAGCCTCTGGCGGCAGTCGACGTGGTCAATTTTCTCTCTAAGGCAAGTATTCCTGCATCACTTTCCCTAACTGTGAACCAGTATACTCCCTCGAACTCTCCCATCCTTATAGGACTTAAATCAACTACCACGCCAGAGAGTAACAACATCAACACAAACAACAACAGCAAACCAAGTACCTCCAGCCCAGTTCGCGGGCGTCCTCGACGAGGGGAGGGAGAGCGTGTAGTAACCTCCCCCCTCCCAAACTTGGGAGTGGATGTCTGGGGGGACTTGAATGAGGCCTGTCACGAGCGCCTTGCATTCTCGCCTTCCTCCTGGAATCCAGTCGAGTCGAGCAACACCACATTCGGCCCTGATAGCAACAGATACCAACAGTATCCCAGGCCACCGCATTCCAACTCTAGACCCTCCACCCCTTCATCGGCTTCGGACGTCGCTGAACGATTCCCTCCGCCTTCATTCGCTATGCAGTGGAACATATGCGGTCTTCGGTCGCACCGTAGCGAATTGCAGATTTTAGTCACGAAACACCAACCGGTTGTGATTTGTCTGCAAGAAACAAACGTAGATGGGCACAAACTTCCGAACAAATTCCTTGGAAACGGATACGAGTTTTTGTTCAGCAAATGCTCAACGCATGGGAGACAAGGTGCTGGCATGGCAATTAAGACCGGAACACCTTTCCAACGGATCTTGCTTAAAACCAATATTCAAGCTGTCGCCATCGAACTTTTGGCGCCCCTGAAAATTACCGTCGTCTCGATTTACTTGCCACCGAAGGACAAGGAAGCAGTACTCCTACTGAAAAATCTGTTAGAAGAACTTCCCAAACCCTTCCTACTATTGGGTGACGTGAACGCACACCACGCCGCTTGGGGAAGTCGTACCGGTACAGGAACTACAGAAGCAAGTCGAAGAGGTGAAAAAATCCTCGAGCTCGTGGTCGAAAACGACATGATTGTATTAAACAACGGTTCCCATACTCGAATAGATCCAGTAACTGGTAACTCGCAAGCGCTCGACATCTCTATGTGTTCCACATCTATGGCAGGAAAGTTCAACTGGAAAATTCTGACGGATTCCTCGGATAGCGACCATCTACCGATCCTAATCAACACGCTCGACGTCTCAAACGAACCACTAACCCGGGCAAAATGGATTTATACCAAAGCCGATTGGAAATTCTTCGAAGAACTCACAAGCAACACTCTACGCCCAGGACACTTGCTGACAGTGGAGGAGTTTTCAGACTATATCATTTCGGCGGCGGCAGCATCCATTCCAAAAACTTCCGGAAGAAGGGGAACGAAATCTGTCGCATGGTGGAACGAAGACGTCAAATCAGCAGTGAAGCAAAGACGGAAGCGGTTACGTGCTCTCCGGCGGTTAAGTGACGAAGATCCCCAAAAGCTCGATGCACTTCGACAATTTCAAATTGCCCGGTCTAAAGCTCGAAAAATCGTCAAAGAAGCAAAGCAAAAATGCTGGGAAGATTTCGTCGAAAGCATTAATCCTAATAGTCCAGCCAGCGAAGTGTGGAGTAAGATTAACAGACTCCAAGGCAAAAAATCCACCACCACAATCACACTTAATCTACCAACTGGCCTCACTAACAATGGTAGGGACGTATCGGAAGCTTTAGCCGATGAATATGAAAGTAAATCCTCCAATGCTACTTACCCTGATAAGTTTAGACGGCAACATAAATCTGACTGGAATGCGTTCAGGCAAACTCAGCGACCGCATCTCTATAAAAAATACAACCAAGACTTTACTTTGGAGGAACTCTTATGGGCCTTAGAGCGCAAAGCAGGTTCATCAATAGGCGCAGACAACATTGGATACCCAATGCTGCAACGGCTACCAATATCATCGAAAGTTGCAATGCTGGAGCTTTTTAATCGTATCTGGGACAACGGTACATTCCCCGATCAGTGGAAGCTAGGAACAATAATGCCAATTCCCAAACCTGGTTCGGACCGTAGCAGAGCGGATGGCTATAGACCAATAGCTCTTCTGAGCTGCATGGGTAAAGTTTTCGAGAGAATGGTCAACCGTCGGCTTATCACTGAGCTCGAAACAAACCAAAGACTGGACCCACGTCAACACGCCTTCCGGTCGGGAAAAGGTGTTGATTCCCACTTGGCTGCACTCGAATCTTTGCTCAGCTTTGAAAACGACGAGCATGTTGAGATTGTGACTCTGGACATATCCAAGGCCTACGACACCACCTGGAAACCTGGCATCCTCCACACACTGAAAGAATGGAAAATCTCTGGTCGAATGATGAACATGCTATCCAGTTTCCTTGCAAACAGACGTTTCCAGGTGTTCGCCAATGGATCTACATCAAGCCTCAGAAAAGCGGACAACGGCGTGCCACAAGGATCTATTTTGTCAGTTACGCTGTTCTTGGTAGCCATGCAGCCTATTTTCAAAAAAATTCCGTCGAGTGCTGAAATTCTTTTATACGCTGATGATGTTCTTCTCGTAGTGAAGGGAAACAACCGTCGATTAGTTCGCCAGAGCATGAGGAAAACCGTCGGAATCGTAACGGAATGGGCAGCCAGCGTAGGTTTCTCCATTGCTCCAGCTAAATCCAAGCTTATGCACTGTTGTCGTCAACGCCATCGTAAACGAGGTCGAGCGATCAATATCAACAGCATTCCCATCCCACAAGTGCGGAAAATTAAAATCCTGGGAATTATGGTTGACTCGAAACTAAATTTCAAACAGCACCTAGCAACTATCAAGAAAAGCTGTAGCAGTAGAATCAATATCCTCCGAATTCTAGGGTCTCGGTTGAAGAGAAGTAACAGATCAACCCTACTGAGCGCAGGTTCAGCACTGATATTTTCGAAATTATTTTACGGCCTAGGGCTAACAAGTACTAACACCGAGGATATGGAGCAGATGCTAGGGCCAACATACAACGAAGTTGTGCGCCTATCTTCTGGAGCATTTGTATCTAGCCCCACTACATCTATTATGGCTGAAGCCGGCTGCCTACCTTTCCGCCTTGCACTAACTCTACGACTAGCGAAATTAGCTGTACGACTTCTGGAGAAAGATCTGTTATCTTCCAAATACCCAGTGGTATCAAGGGCAAAGGACATCTTCCAGCAAACAACAGGCTACTCCCTACCGAACATTTGCATTACTCTCAGAAACACCGACCGAGAATGGTACACCCTTCCTCCACGCATTGATAACTTTATTAGAAATAGCGTTAAAGCTGGCACGAATAGCAGGATCGTGATACCAATGTTCCAGGACTTCACAACAAATCGTTACCGGCACTACGTGAAATCCTTTACTGACGGCTCGAAAGATGGCTCCTTTACTGGGGTTGGGGTTGTCATGGATGAAGAAGAAGAAAACTATTCCCTACCAGACGAATGCAGCATATTTTCAGCAGAGGCCCATGCTCTGCTTACTGCTGTGTCCAAAGTAAATGGAAATCACAGCACCATCATCTTCACTGACTCCGCCAGCTGCATAGATGCTCTACGAGGAGGGCGATCCAAACACCCATGGATTCAATCAGTAGAAAGACTATCTAAGGACAGGAACATCACCTTCTGTTGGATCCCAGGTCACTGTGGTATTACAGGGAACGAACGAGCAGACAGCCTAGCTAAATCAGCGCGAAACAAGCACAAGCTGAACACTCCTCTACCCTCTCAAGACGTAAAAATGGCTCTGAAGCGAAGTGTTTGGTCCACATGGGAATCTGAATGGCGTCAAGTCCAGTCTCAACTTCGACTGATCAAGTGTTCTCCAGTTAAATATCCAGACCGTAACAATACTTCCGAACAACGGACTCTGACAAGGCTTCGCATAGGGCACACTCGTCTCACCCATTCACATTTCATCGACAAAACCTTACCGCCTATATGTCGATTTTGTGGAACCCAAATAACAATCCCACACATCCTGATCGACTGCAGAGGATATTCTCAACAACGGGTCAGATGCGAAATCACCGGATCACTTGCTGAAATACTAGCGCACGATGCAAAAAAAGAAGCAAACATTTTGCAATTTCTCAAAGATTGTAATATCTATAATCAAATCTAGTTTTAAACGATGTTATGTAATTGAAAAATGAATACGACCATTTCGACACGAATGCCACACGTATGGTAAAGTGTCCTAAATAAATATTAATAATAATAATAATAATATTTGACGCGGTTAAGAAAATTCTAAATTCAAACATTTGTCAAATCGTCAAAATCTGTCCGATTTTGTTGAAATTTGAAGCTATGCTAGCTCAACTATTATAGAATTAGGGAAAAATCAGTAAAAATATATTAAACGTTTTTTTCTTCATGTTTTAATGACTTTATGTGGAACACATTAGGTTCCTTAATTGACGCATCAATTCTTCAATGTGCCTAATTTGACGCATTATGTTCCTTATTTGACGCACTAAAAATAATTGCTAAAGTTTAAAATTATTAAGAGTGTTATTATTCAATAGTTCAATTAATTGAAAAAGCGCTTTAGAATGAACATAAAAGTTAGAAATTTTGAAAAAAAAAAAACAAATGACTGACGTAATCCGGTAGTACTTTTGCTGTGCGTTCAGTTAAGGTGTAGAAAATAAAACCGGCGATTGGGTTCAATCCTTAGTCAAGAATTATTGTTTAGTTTAATGTATTTTCGTCGTGATATCAAACAAGGGAATGTTTTGAAAACTACGTTGCGCTGGAGCAGGGAAGGAAGTTGCAAAAAAAAAAAAGAAAAAAAGTTCGAAAACTAGAACGAAAACAACCGTTTCCAAGTGTGGCCGTTTGAGAATCTTCATTACTTATAACACGTAAACTATGCCTATTTGTTCCATGTTCTATGTAAACCTTATGGACCGCGGGACAAATATGCGTAGAACCAACGGCAGTATGGGCCTCGAAAACGATCGAGAGCCATATATGGGGTAATCCATCGCATGTTATTAGGAGGAAGGAGGTGTTCTGCAAGATGTGACGAATCATACAAATTTTTTGAAGGTTCCATATAAAAGTGTGACGGTGGGCGGATGGGCGGGGTTGTTGTAGAAAATTGTATGTTTTTGTAACACGTATCTCATGGACACCCCCTATTGTATAAATTTTACTAAACCAACCCCTCACCTCCTGACCACGTGATTTATTGAAGTTTCCTTGAAACAATAGGGGACGTCCATAAACCGCGCTAAATCTTACCATTTTTAACCTCTCTCCACCTTGGCCACATTTTTTGTATGGAAAGTGCGAATATTTTATATGAATCGTTGCGTTTCCCTGAACCCCCTCATATCCATAAAAACGTTACATAATCTATGGATGACCCTTCACATGTAATTACATAGAGGATTGGGATGTTTCGCGGACGGATTTTTTGAGTACAAGCACCATCAATATTTATTTTCCTACTTTCGATCCAACAAAACATGCTGAACAAAATAGCAAATAATAAGGAACATTGTGTGCCTAACTTGACGCACAAGATTTTCATACAAAAATATGTCTTAAAGCTTAAAAGTAGAAAAATTTCGACGTCATTCCATGAATAAAATAATATTACTGACTGTTGTTGATGATATTGCTGTAAAACAGCACAATATTTTCACGAAAATTGATCAACAATAGTTAGCACATTCAGTAAGGAAAGAAAAAATTGACGCACTTGTCGGATGCATTTTCAAATAAATTTTATTTTTTCCCTATTATTAATCAAAAATAAACTTTTTTCGATTAGAATCCTTCATTAACATGTAAATAAATGTTAAGCAATAAATGTTCGAGTGCTAGTCTGATCTAGAATTAATTTATGATAACATTAATTAGAAAATGCGTCAAGTTTGGACCCGCGTCAAATATGGTACGTTCACGGTATTCGTTTGAAACATCTATTAAACTATTTATTATCTGTTCAATATACATTCAAATTCAATCAAGGTCGTATTCCCTCCTCGCCTTGGTTATGCGACCTGGCCGCTATAGGAGGGCCTGATCCATTTGCCTATTAGATGGAAACCAAAGAAATAGCCTGTAGTAATTGTATCACGTTTTAGCACTTTTGCTTGAAGTCGCATCATCATTTATTTGGCATAGACGCACGAATTTCTCTGATGTTATCTAATGGACGTTCTGCATCCGTGTTAAATGGGCATTGATTCCCATTTAAAATACTCAACCCACTAGCGAAGTTTAGTTTGCATTTTGCTAACCAGAATGATCTACCATGACCCCACAGTTATGGATCAATTAGTGTGGAGTCCAACCTATAAAATTCAATAAAACGACATGGAAAACGTAAAATTGTAATTGAAAAGCACGAATTGAATCGTTTCAAATTGGAACTTCGGTTAGTAAACTGTTTTGAGTGTAATATTTACATAGGATTACATAAAAATTAAAAATTGCATCGGTTTCTGAAAAGCATAATATTATGGATCAATTTTCATATTATGGATCAAATTGTGACATATTACGGATCAGTGCGCAAAATCAAGAGATTTTAAACTCAATGCATCTGTATTGCATGATTTGGTGAAAGTTAACAATGTGTCACATATTACTGCAAAAAATAGCATTGTTAGAGCTGGAAACAAGGGTAAAATGTCCTTTTTTGTATTTGTATTTGTATTTGTATTTGTATTGAAGATTCATCCGACATCATGGTCTTAATGAATAAAAATAAAACTAAACTAAACTAAGCATCAACTCTTGGACAACACTTAATAACAGGATACATTAGACCTGGCGATTGCGTAACCGATTTTTGAAGGTATTAGTTGAGATGTTAAAATCGAACAAATTGTAATTATCTTGGAATCTCCGGCTTATCGTGTCAATGGGATTATTGGATCCATACATAGTTCGCCTCGGTGGTTGATACAGTAGTTGTCTAGAACGCAGCACACGTTGAGAAGCGTATATATTAAGCTGGCGAAGCAATGCTGGGCTGTCTATTTCGGAGCGAAGAACTTTAGCACCAAAGACGGCTTGGTTAATCTTTCGCCTCTCCTCTAGCGTTTCGATACCCAGCAGTGCGCATCGATGCTCGTAGGGCCGTAGCCGTAATGGGTCAGACCAGGGTAAGCTACGTAATGCGCATCTCACGAATCTACGGTGAATCGATTCGATTCTAGCAATGCACATTGCATCATATGGCGACCAGATTACAGAAGCAAACTCTAGAATTGATCTGACTAACGAGCAGTACAATGATTTTAGACACAAAGGGTCATCGAATTCACTTGCTATTTTGAAGATGAATCCAAGTTGACGATTGGCTTTGTCGACTGTTTCTGAATAGTGCATTTTGAATGTCAATTGATGGTCTAGTAAAACACCCAAATCTTTAACATTATCCACACGATTCAGTATGGTACCATTAATGGCATAATTGTACAAAACAGGACTTTTCGTTCTACGAAAGAATGTGATGCAGCACTTAGACACACTAATACTCAAATGATTCAACGTACACCAACTCACAAAGAGGTCCAACTGTTCTTGCAACTGGCGGCAATCATTGACGCTTCTTCCTTTTTGTGATATACTGCATTGTTGTAACTGAGGCATGAACTGTTTTCGCTCCACACCAAGTTTTCCACCCATCTTTGTCTGCTAAAAAATGAAATTTACCAACCTTGATGTTGTATTAGTTTTATCCTTAGTGCTATTGTCTGAAAATGTCGAATCCAATGCTTAGAATGGTAGAAATCTACATTCTTTGGTAGTGATCCATAACCGTGGTAAACAGTCATTTCCTGGTCCATATTATGGATCACTAGTTAGAAGTGCTAAAATTCGGAATTTAGAATCAACAATCAAGAAAACTGTTTTCTTAAGATGAATTGGGTCCTAAAATTTTTAATGAAATCTTGTTTTAATTTAATAACACGAAAAAGCATGTCATTTTAACTACTTTAGCAATTTTCCCGTTCAAATAATGGCTATAACATGTTTAAACTTTAATTTAAAAATTTGGTCCATAAATGAACCTTGACACTTTTGATCATGTTTGACGTTCGCTTAGTCGACAAAAACACCACAGGGGTTTTAGTTCGACCACTGGGGTTGTTCCTATCTGACATTTCGTAAGGGACACGGAAAACAAAATACAACCAAAATTTGAGTTTAAGCCAAAGGATGTGACCAAATCTAAAAAAATGTTTTTTGGGCTTAAACCAACGGAAAACATTAGACAATTGAGTAAACATGTGTTTTTGGACTAAACTTAAGCGTTTGGCACTAAAATTGGGACAGGGCTTTAGGATTCTATTCACACTAAATCGAAGCGAACGAGCATGTTTTATGCTATAACATATGAATTTTACCACTTGTGGGAGCCTATGAATGCTGACGGCACTTCTTACAGAAAACGACCATATAATGATAGCTGTGTTTTACCAACTAAACATTTGTCAAATACGATTTTTAGTCATTTATTTGTTTTCAATTAATTTTGTGGCAGTTGAATAAAAGCTGAGATAAATGCTTATAAAGCGATTTTGAAATTATAGAATAAAATCAATAATACAACGACACGCTTTATAACTACTCCAAATTTGTGTGAACAACGCCTGTACAAAGGTTTCACATGCAAATAATTAAAATGTTGTTAAACATGATGCTGAATTAAACTGCAATAATGTTACTCTTTAATGAATGTTCGAACCCTCTGAGCAGAATCTCAAATAGAGAAACTTAAAAGTAGATGGAGTACCGTGTACCTTTTAATTCCGCTCCTAAATGCTTATCTTTGACAGATACGCGTATTTCGACTACCACTTGCAGTCTTCTTCAGTAGAAATACGCGTATCTGTCAAAGATAAGCATTTAGGAGCGGAATTAAAAGGTACACGGTACTCCATCTACTTTTAAGTTTCTCTGCAATAATGTTGTTTGTTAAATTAGCGTTGTTAAATCATCAATCCTTATTAGGCTAAGTGAAACCCTGAATAAACATCATTTCAATATATTATTACAGTCACTATATGATTTGTAGCCTAATAATTTCGTCAGATTTGCTTGAACAATGTGTGCGTAGCAGCTTCAAAGTAATATAATAAAGCAACTAATCAGTATGTAGTTGTGAAAAATTGCTTAATGAATGATTATAAAATAGGCAAATGTTTTTTGGGATATGAATAATTCCGTTACTGGTTTTGATCTTGTTAATAAGAAAATAGTGATAATGTGATAAAATAGTGAGATGACGTTATTGTGTCGAATAATTTTGTGTGGTTAATGGTTGTAAGTTACTAAGATTGTGATTATTAGAGTGATGATAGTTTGTGATATTGTGAATATTAGTGATATAAGCAACAAGAATCGTGCTTTTATTTTAATGAAGATAATGATAGTGAATGTTGATGTGATTTATTTATTACAGTGATTATTTTTAATGAGAAGTTTTATACTTTAAACTTGATGAAGCAGTAGTATTGTGTTGTGGCTGGATTATAGATGTGATGTTAATAACAAAATTGGTATAGATAATGGTGAAGTTGTTAGTAGAAATTCTGTTGATAATAAAAAAGGTGATATCAATACCAGTGAATAGTGCTATGAAGTAATCTTAGTTATCAAGTGAAGTGATAGTGTGAAAAGAACGTTTCCCACCTTCTACCGTAACCTTCTGAGACAGATCGCAACAATGTCTTCTTGGAAGCCATCTTTCCTATCTAAAGTCTAGTTTAGAGCTTCGGACAGTATTCACTGTACGAAATAGTTGCAAATGTTTTGTCCAATACTGTATATTAAAGTTAGCAAATATAACCAACCGAAAAAACAGTAAAGATTTGTTTGTCGTTCCCTCAGTAAAAAAAAATTTCGGTAATTTTAAACAGCTGAGAACTTCTTTGATTTACTGAGTTTTCAATAATCGCACAAATTAAAGAGGAACGCCGCAGTCCAACATCCAGTAAAATTGTAGCGACTTCACGGAGAACAAAATATAGTGTTCGCCATAAATTGTCCGGGAGCCTTCCTTAGCCGATTGGTAGAATCCGCGGCTACAAAGCAAAGCCATGCTGACTGAAGGTGTCTGGATTCGATTCTTGGTAGGTCCAGGATCTTTTTGTAATGGAAATTTCCATGACTTCCCTGGGCATAAGAGTATCATCGAATCTGCCACACGATATTCGTGATCAAACGTCAACATCCCACCGCAAAATCGCTAGTGTTTGGAGGGGATTTTAACCTCCAAATTTCCAAATAACCTCCAAATCATCACCTCCAAGTTAGTTCTAAAAACCTCCGTTATATGAAATATGGTGGCGCGTCGATCGTCGCAAGTTTATCGTTAGACAGACAATACGAATGCGAAAATGGCAACTTTGGCAAAGAATGCTCTCAGTTAATAAATAACTGTGGAAGTGCTCATAAGAACACTAAGCTGAGAAAAGCTGGCTCTGACCCAATGGCAAGACGAAGAAGAAGAAGCTAAAATTTAGTAACAAAAGTATTGATTTTCGTTGCGTTTGTGCCTATTTATGATTTTTCAAATTTTAGATGTAAGCCAAAAGTAGAAAAATGATTTTGATCATTATCACATGTTTTACTAGACACATGCCGATGCACACGCAGTCTCTTACCCATCCAAACGATCCAAACCCCACCCACAACACCTTTTGGCTTTCTCTGTTTTGCTCCGTGTCTTCCAGTCTTATTTTGTTTTGTTTTTTATTCCGTCAGTGTTCTTTGTTACGTACAACAAACTGTGCGGTGTTATCCCTGTTATCAATGTGAGAGTGTTGAACTGTTGAATAATAATATTCGCGAAGAATAATCCAATTTTTCACCTATGGAATAAAATCGCCTAAGCTTCAAATAATCATCTCTTGATAGAACTTGTGCCAGACTCCATATTCCTGGCAAGTGAACAGTGAAAACGTAACACAATAGTGTGGATTTTTGGATGGAAAGTGCACATCGACCGGTTTAAATCGCCAGCAGAGCGCATACATAAAATTAGAACGCAGATTCTCACGCATCGAAACCAGACACAGGAAAATTGGCTCCCGCTTGGCTAAAAATAGCCCATTCTTTCACACTGCGTCAGGTCGAAAAGTTGTGGCGATTTCCTCATAACTCGCGGAAGAATTTCGTTGTTCTTTACTTGGCGAAGGTGCCCATTTCTCCGGGTGAAGTTTCTTGGAACTTATTAAGAAGCGATAAGGGCTTGGCGTTTGTATGACTCACGGAGATCGACGACAGTGATCATTTACCAACACGATGATGGCCCAAAGCGAGGATCCTCCCTTTATTGGGGACTGGCATCGGGAAAAGCGACTGGGAAGTGGCGGATTTGGGTTTGTAACCCTTTGGAAAAACCACAAAACCAACGAGATGGTTGGTAAGTATGGATATTGTTAAGCACAGGGCTGGTAGCAGGTCTTCTTCTAGAGACTCGGTCACTGTTTCAATGCAAGTACATAAAGTCTCTACTAATGGAAGATCTCTGAAATCTTCATTTTAAACAAATTGATCTCGTTAAGTCACTTTTTCCTGGTTCTGCTTGTAGTGAATCCCGGTGAAAAATTCCAGTGGTTGTAAGAAACCTTTATGTCAATAGGTCTTCCGTGAATTGTGTAACTGTTCGTGGGGAACCAATCTGACAGCAGGTTAATTTTTAAAGACTTGGTTACTACTTTATTGCTTGTCTTAAAAAAAAAACGCTGTTGGGAATGGGAAGTCTCTGGAGTCTTTTTTCAATCAAAATGATCTGTAAAATAACTTTTTCCTCTCTCTGCTTGCAGTGAATCCTAATTCAATTTTTAAGAGAATCCAGAGATCATTCTCATGCAATTATTCCTTAGATTTTACTGGATGTTCTTGTCAGAGCATTTTTTTTTTTAATTTGTCGAGAATTTGCTTTATGAAATCCTTATGCTCTCAAACGCTACTACTAACACAGAGTTTCTAAATATTTTTAAAAAATTCCCAGGGACTATCCCAGAATTTCCTCTATTTTTTCCTTCAATTTATACAGTTGTTACTTTTGAAGATTTTTACAGCTTCTCCCACGAATTGCTCCAGAAATTCCTTAAAGAATTATTATAGCAAATTAATTGAGAACTCTCGCAGATATTCTTTAACAGCTCCTTCTGAAATGTCTCTACGAATATCTCTGCATTTTATCCAGATTTATGTTAGGGTTTCACACCAGCAAATACTACGAAAACTATTCCAGTAATCCCTCCAATCATTCTTACACTAATTTCTTCAGCGGTGCCGTTCGTTGTTTTTCAAGGTTTTTTTTTTGTTTCAGAAAACCCTACAGTATATTATCCAGAGTTTATTTTGATTATTTAGAACTACAATTTTGGAGGAAACCTTTTGAAATTGCACGAGGCATTGTGGAGAAATCGATGGTTGAATTATCCTAACAGAAAATCTTGGAAAAATATCTATGCCGCTTTAGAAAACAAACATACATGTAGTATGTAATGTCGTAATGTCACTAAAAATTCTAAACAAATGTCATCATGCATGTTATTGAAATATGTATTCTTAGAAAAATGGCTTGTCGTAATTTCACGAGAAAATCTCAACAATTGTCTTTGATATTTTCTAATCTTAGAGAAATGTCTAGTCAAACTTCTGTGTCCTGGTTTATCTTAGGTTAACTTTTGTTATCCCAATTCATGTATGGTCCTTTTGCTTCCTTTTGCTCTCTTTTTTCAGACAAGAGGTTCTCAAAGTTTCTATGTTCTAGACATTCAGTCGCCACCAGCCCTATAATTATCAAATCTTTGCCACTGATGTAATCACTTTTTTTTGTTCCTATTTTGGTAGCTATCAAAAAGTGCCACATTCTGCTCGATAAAAGCGAGATGACTGATAAGAACTGCGAACGATGGTGCAACGAGGTGTCCCTGATGATGAACAAGGTGCGCAACGAGAACATCGTTCGCACGGTGCGGGTTCAACCGGAGACGTTCCTGCAGGAATTGATAAAACATTCGACGAACAAGTTGCCCATCCTGTGCATGGAATACTGCGAGGGTGGTGATTTGAGGAGGGTGCTCAATCGAGTCTCCAGCTGTAGCGGGTTGAAGGAATTGGAAGTAAGGGAAATTCTGCGATCGCTCAGGAACGCCATTTCCTATTTGCACAATTTGAGAATCACGCACCGGGATATTAAGCCGGAGAACATAGTGCTTAAGCAGATGGGAGATCGAATGGTGTACAAGCTGACCGATTTGGGTTATGCCAAAGCCTTGGATAAGCAGAGTTTAAATGCAAGTCTGGTTGGAACGGTGGAGTATATTGCTCCGGATTTAATCTACTGCGATCGATACAATTGTTCCGTCGATTACTGGTCCATGGGGATCATTGCTTTTGAAATCATCTGTGGAATACGTCCCTTTAGTCCGCATTCAATCGTTGCTAAATGGATGATGCTCGTCCAGCAGAAGAAATCTAACCACATCGCAATCACTGAAGATAACCGGGAGAATTACACATATCACAGTGAACTATTTCCTGAGAATCACATTTCTAGCGTGCTTAAAACATATCTAGAGAAATGGCTTACCCTCGCATTGGAATGGAATCCGAAACAGCGAGGACATGTCTTCCAAATTGGCGACAAAGAAGTCACTGAACAGCAGCTAAAATCAGCCAAAGAGCCTTCAAACGGTCAACCAGTTCAGGTGCTGAAAATTTTCTCCATGCTAGATTCCATCCTCAGCAAGAAGATTCTTACCATGTTCTGCTTGTACGATTTCCGCTTCCTAAGTATCGAAATCGATGAAACAACGGTCCTGGAAACGCTATGCTCTGCAATCACATCCCAAACTGGCATCGCTCGAGAGGCGATCGAGTTCGTTCTACCGCTGGATCAGAAGTTGGACCGCGTGACGGCGACCACCAAACCGATCGATCTCTATCTGGACGGTTTCCACGACAAACCGATGCTTTTCATCATCAAACAAGGTGCCATCATCCAGGCGGATCTCAAACCGCAAATCCCAAAGAGTGTGACGGACGTGTTCCAAAACATCAAAGTGAAACTGAAGCCGCACATGCTGAGGCAGTTTGTGTCCAATGCGTGGTACTTTGTCACCAACGAGCAGCGGATTTACGGCACGGCACTGGACGGCATCAAGAATTACGGCTTGATGCTGAACGATCAGATTGTCAAGGGCAGGGACGACGTGTCCAAGTTGAACAAGGTGTCGTACGGAATCAGCGGAGGACTGGAGTACCACAAGCTGTCGCTGATCCAGGCTAAGGAGATGGCGATGGTCAAGCAGGTGAGAGATTTTATTGCGCTTCCAAGATAAACCATATACCTTCATAAGTTTATAGATCTCTCAACTTCAACATGCGTTATGTATATGCATATGGTTTTTGACAATGCAATTTTGTCGTGCATACATTAGATTCTGAATTACAGTGCAGATTGATTTCTTATAGCACCACCAATATGCAAGGTCTTAAACAATCAGTTGGTTGCATACATTTTATCTATTACTCGTAGTAACTACAGTGTACATCATGGGCGCAGCTAGAAGAACAAGAGGATGGACGATGGGTTTGTCAAGAACTTCTCATGGAGTTTCTGTAGAGATATTCCACAAATATTTTTCTTGTGGTTTTTCCATGAATTTCAAAAAATTTTAATACAATTTTCCTGATTTTTTTTTCTTAGGAAATATATCGAATTTTATTAAACAGTCCTAGTTGAACCCTCCAGGTATTTTTACAGGAACTCAGGAAGAATACTGTTGGAAAATCTTACATGAATGGAGTCTCTTTTACCAACCAAAATGACCTCCAAAGTAAGTTGTTGCCTTCTTCTACTTGAATCCTGGTGCAACATAAACGACTATTCCACAGTTTTTTTTCGTTATTTTGTCAGAATTCAGCTTTTTTCAAGAAAGTTGGAAATAATTTTGTATAGGGAATTTTTCTCCCCAATTTTTTCCCAATTCTATTCATTTTTATGTATTTCTTCAAGAATACATCCATAGTTTCTCCGAGGAAATGCTCCTAAAATTCATCCGATATTATTCCAGAAAATCTATTTAGAACTCTTCCAAGAACTGCAAGAGTAATCCGTGTATGAACTGCTGGGGTAATACCTCAAGCAATTTGTGGGCTTCGTAGCCGTGCGGTTAGTGTCACCAGGCATTTAGCCGCATCGTGCTAGGGAGTGTGGGTTCGATTCCCGCCTCAGGCCGGTAAACTTTTCGTGAGGACTGTTTTCCGACTGTGCCACTGGGCGTTGCATGCTAGTCCGTTGTCTAGTGTGGTGCTTCCTTCAAAGGGCATAAATGCCCACTGGAAGCATTAACGTGTCAGTGTCTTTAATTTCAAAAGCTAAAATTGTTTGAGGTATTACTCCAGCAGTTCATACACGGATTACTCTTGCAATTTTTCCAAACATTTGGCGTGTAATTTCTCAATTGAAATAACCAACGATATTTAAAGTTTCACATCAGCAAATTCCAGTTATTCATCCGAACAAAACTGTTTAGATGTTTGGATCATGGTGGTATCTTTGGAGTTTTCCTTATAAAAGATATATCTGAAGAAATGTTTGTAGGAAGTTCTTAAAAGAAACACTGAACGAACTCTTGTAGAAATTATTAAAATAATATCTGAAGTAAACTTAAGAGGATTATAAAAAATCAATCTTAGCTATAAGTAATACATAAATGGATGTTGCCATACCAAACCAATTATTCCGACGATTTATACACAAGTTCTCAAGGATAAAGACTGGAACGCGCAAAAATTGGTCGACAAAAAATCTTGTCTCTCAGTCATAATACGACAACCTTATTTTTTATTTTGGTTGCTTAATTCATATATTTAGACGAAAAAAATGTTCGTTTATTATTTTGGTTTGTCAAATCCGAACTATATATTTTTTAATTGCTTTGATTTGCTATATATTTTTTTAATTCCATCTGACCAAGGTCCAATACAGGGCGGATTTGTGGACTGTTGCATCGTACCACTCGATTGTCTTTTTCCCATAGTGACAGTTCGCCAAGTCTGGCCAGAACAGCACAGTTCTACTCGTCAACAAACGTCAACATTCCACCGCAAAATCGCTAGTGTTTGGAGGGGATTTTAACCTCCAAATTTCCAAATAACCTTCAAATCATCACCTCCAAGTTAGTTCTAATATCCTCCGTTATATGAAATATGGTGGCGCGTCGATCGTCGCAAGTTTATCGTTAAACAGTCAATTATGTTGATCATGATTGATGGTTCCCGTAGTGATGAAAATGTCACTTTTTAGACCAAACAAACATATGGCATGCCGGACGAGGTATTGTTTCGGGAATTTCGATAGTTTGATGGTTTTGAAAACTTCGGCCACCTTCCCTTTTCTTGAAGCGGTATAAAACTCCTGTCTCGGTAGTTGCTTGAAAACCGCCTTTACATATGTTTCGTGGAAGAATATCAGATTGCTATCCCGATGCATGAAAAATTTATTCCCATAAATGGTCGGTGCTTAGTCAGACCTAAGACGAAATAAAGATCTTCACTACCCACACTCGCATAACAGTCCCATATTCAGGGCTGGTAGCAGTCAGACAGTAAAATAATTGTGACTCTAGTGACCAAAATGATAAAAATAGTGACCAAAAAGTGACTTCAAAACTACATATAATAGTCATGAAAATGACTATAAATGAAAATACGGTATCAACCAATCTACATTTCGGGTGAATTTAGAGTGTAGAGAACTGCACTGCCCATGTTCGCATAGTCGACGTAAGCGCCAATATGATCAAAATTCATATTTTCGTTGCTAGGCATTCTTTGCCGAATAACACACTGTTGGATATGCGAACAGCACTTACTTGTTAGCACATACACCACCTTATAAGAATATTCACACGGTTTGTCTAGTGTTTGTTCGGATAGTTTAGCGTATAAACCAGTCTGCTATGATCATGATTGAAACTTACTGTTTGGTCGCATAAAATACCATGCGAATATGGGAAATGCAGTAGTTAGGGTGTTCATTCAAAATCAGTTTTTCAAATTCCCGAATGTCCAAAAAAATTAAAAAAAACTTGATATTTTATTTTTTTTTAACAAAGTAGTCAAAATCGGAAGACCTGAGATTATGAATTAAATTAAAATCGTAAAAACTGCAAACATTCTAAGACTGTCTTCGAAATTATGCGTTAGCCATGATTGATTCCTGGAAAAAAAATTGATCTGGTGAAACTTATGTCGGATCTTTTTAACAGAAACGGTATCTTTGAAAACATTTTATTTTTCTTCTTTGAAGCTGGCTAAATTTTTGACATAAATCTAAAATTGCATGTTACAAGCAATCTATCAAAAATATGGCTAAGAATTGCGTAAAAAACTTAACAAAAATCTGACCAAGATTATCTAAAGGACCTCGCATTTTATTTGCGTTAAAAGATTTTTCCATGAATTTATGAACAATTTTACATGAAATTTGTTGGGAATGATTGGAAAAATACACTGTAAATCTGCAGAAATCAATGCAAAATCTCGTCAGGGGCCTCATGAGAACTTTGTCATAGATCAAGGAATAACTAATAGGTAATCCAGACAAGGCTTCATCGAAAATCAGTATCATCTCAGAAATCCGACAATCGTAATTCTGAATTAATCTGTCCAAGATTTCAGTGAATCTCCCAAGAAATTTGCCATATATTCATTTAGCTCAGGTTTTCATAAATGGCAATATCATCAACCATAACAACTTACTACAACTTATTTTGGTGGTTTGTAGGTTTAGTGCTTGGAGATGTTCGTTCCAAATTATTTTCCCGGTGACCATCTCAAATTTCCGGTTTTCCCGTATTTTTCCCTGGTCCAGTAGCCACCCTGGAATTATTGCAAACTAATCGTATCACTTAGTCACGACTCGTACGTTTTATATGTTTTACGACCCGTTTTGTATAGAAATAGTTGACCTAAGATGAAGTGATTCCTATCAAAATTAGTACTCGCTTTTGAAGTCCTGGACGAGTTTCTAACAAACTCTTTGATATTTTGTTTGTTATTAAAATCCGTCTCTGGCTTATCTCTGGAAGGAATTTTGATGAGGATCTTTCAAATAATAGGTTAAAGATTCCTTATACAGTCACATATTATTGCAGAAAGTTCACTAGTAATTTATTCAGCAGATCTGTCAGATAGGGCCAAAGTATTCGCCAAAATTTATTAAAATATTACGACTACAAAATTCAGCCCAAATGTTTTGCCAGCATATTCTCCAAAACCTTTCCCAGATTTTTTTTATATTTTCCGTTGCAAATGTCTACGACATATTCAGGAATACCTATCTTTTTTGAACCTTAAATTTTCAAATCATACTTATTTGTCTTTATAATAATACATATATATTTCTTGCTGTTTGTGTTTGAAAAGATAACCCAGCCTTAAATTTCAATACCGTTAGATCACGAAAATAGTGACTTTAGTGACCAATTTTCTGAAAAAAGTGATTTTAGTGACTTTTTGTTGGAAATAGTGACTTTTTAGTGACTTGCTACCAGCCCTGCATATTTTGTGGGATTTCCTATATAAATGGGACTGTTACGCGAGTATGCGCAGTTCATGCCCCTTGCAGTTGTCCAAAATTTTATGGCACATAAAGTTATAGAGCAAAATCTAGAATGCCGTGAAAAGTGTACTGCGATCTGTCAAACTTGGGTACTTTTGCAGTACCAAGGGACCAAATGCAGTACTAGAAGTGGTACACAATCTGAACCCGAGTGGGACGCACCTGGTCGTCCAGTCTCACCAGTGTTTTTTAATGTCTTCAGAAAAACGTACCCCAACCGTTCAAAATAACAAAATACATACATTGTTTGCTTTAATATTGCAGCTTACTTGTTTAATGAAGCAGCTGTAATCAAAATTGACGAATCCGTTGACTTATCTTTACAAGACCAGAATATCATCTAGTCCGGTATGTCTGAACACCGACCATTTGGTCCCGAAAATCAAATGTTTCTGATCGCAGTACGGAGTTGAGAAGATGTCATCCTCAAGGGGACTTGTAGGAATTTTCTTGACCCATTCAGTCAAGGAATTTCTTTACTTTTCTTGAGCGGAACAGCATACTTAGCTTTTATCTTGAACTAATTTAATGGAGGAATTGCTTAAGGAAGCAATACATTGAATTCCGAATTAATACCTGAATTAGTTTCTGATAGAATTCGTGGAAACAATCTTGAAATAAAAATGCTATTACTACAAGCAGTAACACTTGTGATTCCGAAATATTTAAAAATATTGATAGAAAAATGTTTGGCCGGATTTTCTGAAAAATTGTTACTTAAATCTCCTGATTTCTGTTTGAACTATTTTTGTTTTCTTGTTCCTCTATGGTCTCCTAAAATATTCTTAGTAACCTGGTGGATTCTCTGATAAATTCTTATGAAAAGGATTAACCCTTGATTCCGTTTGGTTTCAGGCATGAGGTCTCTAAAGTTCAGCTTAACTTAGTTCTTACTAGCCCGTGGATCGAAGATTTTGATCAAGTTCATCCGCAGATTCCTCTAAACATTACGAAAGATATTTTTAATTGGATTTTTCCAATAATGCATCCAGATGCCATAGATGCTTCAGATGACTCATCCAGAAATTACTTTAGTCATTCCAAAAATTTCTTGAAATGGAATCTTTGGAATGATTGGAGGAGAATTAATTGTAAAACTTTAGAGGATTTCTTGGATAATCTTTGCAATAAAATTCATTCAAGCCATAAACCCATGAATCTCTGTTGGCATACATGCAGAGACTACTGGCAATATGTTTATAAAAAAATAATAGGAAGTTTTCATCAATTTTACGAAACGTTTTCTATAAGAATTTTTAAGTTTCTGATTACACAGAAAGAGTTAAAAAAAGTTTATAGTTATCTAGATATATATTTTTCCGAAGAGAGAAGGCACACTCGTCTTGTTGCCACCATTGGAAGAAAATTCAAAATTATAAAAAAGTTGTTTTCAAAATCTAACCGTCTCTCTCCAATTCCAGTTACCTCCTGGTACCATTCAGCAGTGCTTCTCCGTGCTAGAGGAACGCTGCACCCGGATGGAGGCTACCATTGGCAAACTGGCGGAAGTGGCCGACAAGATTACCACCCGTTACGAGTCGGTGCTGAAGCGAAGTCGTGAAGCCGTGGCCCATCAGCTGCTGCGTGGCTATGACCAACAGGATCCCTTCAATCTAAAAAGCCTGGACAACCGGTACGAAATCGCTCGGGTGCAGATTTTGGAAAAGAACACCCACGAAAAATCACACATCGATATGCTTCAGGCGGTCTACGAGTGCCTGAAGAAGCGGGATATTCTGCTGAGGGACTACAGTTTTAAGGAGTTGCAACAGTGGGTTTGAAAAATATTCATTGGAGTTGAATTGTGTTTAATTGGCTTTTTTACAATTTTAGGCAACTAATCGACATTCGTCGCGAAATGCAAGAGATTAGAAAAGCTTTGGATAAGGCTCAGGAGCATGCAGAGAAGTTCAAAAAGGACTTGGCTAAGATGATAGTGGAACATAACAACAGCGTGTGGAGTTTGTTGAATCAGGGATCTACGAGCAACACATCAAATCCAACAGTTTCAACGTACAACGGAAATGCTGCAATCATTCCGGACATCGACCGAATAATGGGATCTAGCAGTGGAACTGCCAATGGAGATTTACCGGGTGCGCCAAAGTTTGTTGTCGGAGGTACCGTTACCACACTGCAGAATTCGTTGGGCGGCGAGCCAATCAGCAAAAGTTTACTCTGCTATGGCGAGGGACCAGATGTGGAGTCGTTGTTAACAGCTAATCAGTCGCTTATTATGACGTACGGAAGTAGAATTGATTCGGCTAAGGATTATTAATAATTAGACTTTTTCAACTTTTCAGAACCGAAGATCTTTTAAAGGACGGATTCGACTGGATGAAGTGATGTCACCAGCACAACATGCACAGAGTCAATTAGAAGGGTGCCTCCGGAAACGGTCATTTTACTATTATTAACAACATTTGAATGTGATATGCCATTGGCAGGGTTAGTAGCATATCCCTTTTTAGTTTCTATTTTAATGCAAGCCTTTAAAAAGTCTTTATTTTCATTGGAAGATCTCTAATGTCTCTTTTATCATCAAAATGGTCTCTGAATTCAACTTTTTTTCTCCTTGCGAATGGAACCTAGTGCAAAATTATAGAGGTTTCATTCATACGTGAGTATTCCACAGGTTCTTCACCAATTTCTTACAACGATGTTACCAAAATGTGGAAACAATATTTTAGAATATTTTTCAGGAACTCCCCTGGGGATCTTTCCAGCAATACTTCCAGGAGTTTCTTTGAAGAATTCGTTCATAAATTCCCCTAGCGATTTCTCAAGTAATGCTTAGAGTAATTTATTCGGATGTTTCTACAGAAATTCATCAGCGCTCCACAATACCTTTAGTAATTTCTTAAGAAAATACTCATCAATTTTCCACGAATTATTCGAGGGGACTTCCTTGAGAAATTTCTGAAAGAAACTTTGGAGAATTTGCTGAAGAAAGTTCTGATGCATTCTCTGGAGCTATTCCTTCAATGATCCTTGGAAAATTCAGATTGAGTTCTTGTTATTATATGAACTATTGAAAAATTCTTCGGAGTATTTTCTGGAAGAAACCAATACTTGAATTAAATTTTGATGAAATTCCTGGGAAAAATATGAAAATCTGCATATACAGTAATACTTGTAATGTCAGGAATAATTTTCATAAACTTTATGTTTGATTCGCGTCATGTCTATTTTTTCATGCATGAAGTTCATTAAGTTCCTATTTCTAAAAAACTTTGTCGCTACCAGCCCTGCCTTGGCCAAAAATTGAGCAAGCATTTTCAACTACATTCAAGCACAATTTTCGTATTCGTTCATTGTTTTAATATTAAATGTTTATTACTACCTATATATTTACATGAAAGCATAATAAACCTAACTGAAGTCTTATGGTCTTATGTTAAATCAGGAGGGCTACGCTTATTTTTCCTTCCTATCCCAAGTGCTCAAATATTTCATAAGATCCGTCAGACCGTCAAATTCGGTTCTACTCCTGGGAGGGTCATTTTTCGGTATCCTTGGAAAAATGTTTCCAATCGACTCCCGGAATTCCTGCATCTAAAATATTTTACAAAAATGTTTCACTGCATAATTTACTTCACCGCCACCAGCAAAACTAAGAACTGTTCATTTTGTGAAGTGGGCAGCTTGTTTATGTGATATCTTTTTATTTTATGTCCTAATGAAATCGTAATCGGGTATCGTACATCGGTACATCGTTCTCTGTTGTGTAAGATCCATGAAAATGCTTTTGGTTGATAAGCTAAATAGTTCTTGAATAAACATCGCAAGAAAAGCTTTTGAGCAAAGTTGATCCTCTCATTTTTCTCACAAAAAATATGTGGAAATTACTTTTATTTTATGTTAAAAATTGTTGCATCAATAAACTTGATTTTTTCTTGTTTATGATGGCATCGAAAGACAAGATTTTTTTTTAATTTAACAGAGAATGTTTTAAGAAGTTTTTCAGCCCATCTCTAATAACGTTTTATTTTGTTAACCTTCAAAAATCAAAGTTTTTTTTTATTCGCAAGAAATTTAATTATTTTGAAGGCTCTTGTATTTCTACAATATGGTTCAATATTAGTCGAACGATGTACAGAAGCCCGATTGCGATTTCACATATAGCATGCACAAGGTGCCCACTTTATAAAATGAACAATCCTTATCGTTACTTACATTCGAAGCCCCCGTAAGCTTCCAGATCCCGTAGCAAATGGTACCGGTTCCGAGAAACGCATACAACGTACCCCAACCGAGGGCACGCATCGCCAGACTGGCGCCGGTTTCCTGCATGGCAATACTGCCCTGGACACCCCGCTCGAAAAACTGCGGGTCGGACTTCTTCGCCGTCATAATCGTTTTGCTGAATCCGGCTACGGCTGCTATTCCCGCTACTCCGGCAAGGAAAGCGGATGCTGAAATCGGATAATACCGTGTTAAATTGCCTTCTATCTTCGTACACTCTTGAACTCACCTCGATAGCGAAATTTTCTCTCTTCGTCGGACATTTCCGTGCGGTGTAATCCTGGTTCTGATCCCGCTGGGTGTTCCATGCTTGCGATTTATTTTCCTTTCGGCGAAGAATCTGCCGATCGCTCTTTTACATAACCGAATCAAAACAAAGCGCTGTCAAAACGGTTCTTTTATTTACTCGAGGTACCGTTAGCCACAAATCGCGAACGTCTGGTTGTACTTTGCCTGTAGTGGTGAAGGCGTTTGATATTGATGAGGCTTGCATTACCATCCACTACTAGCTATTCTGGCGCTATGAATCGGAAAGATTCACGGTAAGAATTTTCTACTTGCATTCAATGCGCTGGGAGACGATTGTTTCTTTCTCGCGTAACAATTCTAAAGGGCCAATGATCAAATTCTAAACAAATCGGGTTTTGATACCATTCGATAGCATCTCCCAACATCCACAAACTATGCATACATTGTCAACATAATCATAAAACTTACCATTATAAACTCGGTTTTCAAAACGGCCAATAATCGCTTTTTTCCAAATCATTCATTGGTCCCCGCTCGAAAAGGCCAATGATTGGTTCTCGCTCCATCAAGAGGGCCTACAATCGGAATATTTCGTAAACTGTCATTGGCCTTAGCATGGTGAGAGGCCAATGACTCTCTCTTGCTCATTCATTGAAAACCGAAAAGGCCTAGCCTTGGGCCAAGCACACTAATAAAATTCTATTTTGGCCAATAAAAAAGGCCCATGCCTTGATGAAAATCGAAAATGGGCCAAGCATTTAAACTCATCATATTTTCCAAATTTTTGTCAGTTTTCAGAATAACATGGATTATTAGCGTGTAGTAATAGAAAATCGTCACTCAACTAGCACAGAGAACAGACGTTCATCTTTAACCGTCAGCGTGTGTAAAGCTTTGTACTGGTCATTTCAAAGTATGTCGTTATGCTCCTGTTACGCGGCGCTGTCATCAGAATATAGGAGCTTCAATTTCGCCGCTTTTTACACTTTGGCGCTAGTGTTACCATAAAAATTGCCACTTGTCGCTAGCGTTGCTTTGTATGCCGATGTATGTTGACGTTCGCTAGTGCCATCGTGTGGTCGAAACGAGTTTGTATGTCGCGCTCTCTGCGTTGGCGGCGCTGATGATTGATTCTAACCCTTACACATGATTTTGATGGAATTTTGTTCGAACCTGCATGTCTGTTCTCTGTGCAACTAGCAAGAAATCACATTGATTGATTTGAATACTGAGAAATAGGAATAGACCATTTCCGTCAGATCTAACCCCCAGTTTTTGTATTTTTCTTTGAAAGGCAATCATTTTTAATGAATGTTAACGCTTTCAGATTTTGTTTATATGCACTCCTGATTTTCTTACAAATTTTTGAAAACATGGATACTCACCACATTTTGAAAAATAATTCAAGATGCGGCACAGTTTGTTCAACCCTATGGGAATCAGCGTGGTGATTTTGCAACAGTTTTTCGATTCCACCCCTGCATTGGGATGCTTGTTTACATTTGGAAACGTCAAATCAGGTGCGCGCTCAAACTGACCGTGATCCCAGTCAGGGCGCCCCAAACAGGAGCACCAACGAAACTAACTTGAAAGTACTCAAACAAACGTTTTTAAACCAGGTTGGAACTGGCGCAATCCGTTCTGAATCACAGTTTCAACTCCAACCCGATTCAGATTTAGGAAAATATGTTTTCCTCCACATATTCAATGTTCAAAACCAACCCCTAACAACAAATCTCTCATCCACCCAACAGTTACGGTACCGGTAGTTCTATTAGAGACGTTTTCTGCTGTTCATGCCGACAAAGCCCAAATCTATCTGTTGGATGTTGATCCGGAAGATTTCCGCCTTGAGGCAGCAACAGCCGTGCAAGGAAATTTTGAGCGGTTGTTGTTGATTCAAGTCGAAAATCTTCCGGCTTATTGAATCCTCGTCGGCACAAAACATCTGTTGACTACAATCCTTGCGTTACAGTGCGTTGCGTGTAGTGTTCGGCGGGTGTAGTCATAACCGGCCGAAGCGGTGAAGGTGGTTTCCGCGGTGATAACGGAGATTTCAGGAACCGTGAAGGAAGGAGGTAGTGGAACCAGCGGAGCCCATTATGATAAATGAAAACATAAACAAAAATCATATGTTCCTCCAGCTGATCATAAATTCACCACAACGTGGGGGCAAAACCATAGGAGAAAAAGGGGTCCGCATTTTTTTCGAGGTGAAACAAATTGGGTCCTAAAATGTTTAATGAATTCTTGTTTTTATTTAATAATACGAAAGAGCATGTTTTTGCAACTACTTTAGCATTTTTTCTAACTCAAATAACGGCTATAACATTTTTAAACTTCAATTTTAAAAATGATTCCAAATATGAACCTTGACACTTGTGATCAAGTTTGACATTCACAGTTTCGACAAAAATGCCTCAGGGCATATAGTTTTAACACTGGGGTTGTTCCTACCTGACATTTCAGCAGGGACACGGAAAACAAAATATACCCAAAATTTGAGTTTAAATCAAAGGGTGGGACAAAATCTCAAAGATCATGAAAAAATGTTTTTTTGGACTTAAACAAATGAAAATCATTTAAAAATTGAGTAAACATGTGTTTTTGTCCTAAACTTAAGCGTTTGATACTAAAATTGGGACAGGGCTTTAGGACCCAATTGTAGGGGACCGAGGGGAGAACTAACGTGCCGCCAGTTTTTCATTGTTTTCGAATAGTTAGAGGCTTCAAAACACATTGGTTTCTTAGGAAAGTTTGTTCAGTAAAATGACAGGAAGCATATAAGCCAATAAAAAAAATTGACGGAAATGGTCTATTGAAAATGTGGTGAATAATATTCACATCGAATTTTCTCAGAGTCAACGATCTGAGGATTGGCCCTTTTGAATTGTTACGCGAGCCAGAGTCTATGAATGAAGAGTTGCGCGAAGAGTGAAACCAAATCTACCTATCGAACTGTCAAACCGTCTACCTATCGAGCAGCCCAGCAAAACAGATAGGGGCTGTTTTCGAAGACGAAGAAGAGCAGGCATTCGAAGAAGTCTCTTCGCGCAACTCTGTGTATATAAACTCTGACGCGAGCTTTCTTCCTCAATCTCAATCAGCACAGAGAACACTCGCGTAACAATTCTAAAGGGCCAATGATCAAATTGTAAACAAATCGGGTTTTGATACAATTCGATAGCATCTCCCAACACCCACAAACTATACAAACATTGTCAACATAATCATAAAACTTACGCGTTGCATATTGACTGTTTAACAATAAACATGCGACGATCGACGTGCCACCCTGTTTCATATAACGGAGGTTATTAGAACTAACTTGGAGGTGATGTTTTGGAGGTTATTTGGCAATTTGGAGGTTAAAATCACCTCCAAACGCTATAGCGATTTTGTGGTGGGATGTTGACGTTTGATCACGAATTGGGTCCTAAAATGTTTAATGAATTCTTGTTTTTATTTAATAATACGAAAGAGCATGTTTTTGCAACTACTTTAGCATTGTTTCTAACTCAAATAACGGCTATAACATTTTTAAACTTCAATTTTAAAAATGATTCCAAATATGAACCTTGACACTTGTGATCAAGTTTGACATTCACAGTTTCGACAAAAATGCCTCAGGGCATATAGTTTTAACACTGGGGTTGTTCCTACCTGACATTTCAGCAGGGACACGGAAAACAAAATATACCCAAAATTTGAGTTTAAATCAAAGGGTGGGACAAAATCTCAAAGATCATGAAAAAATGTTTTTTTGGACTTAAACAAATGAAAATCATTTAAAAATTGAGTAAACATGTGTTTTTGTCCTAAACTTAAGCGTTTGATACTAAAATTGGGACAGGGCTTTAGGACCCAATTGAACCCGGTAGGGGAAGGGGTGGTAAAATGAACACCTTAAGGAAATCATCGTGTTTCTGATAGAAAAACGAGGAATTTGTATAGTTCTATCCCACAACATCCAAAATAGAGATGGTATCTATAGCAGCGACATGAATTCAGACTAAAATAGCTGAATTTTCACATATTTTTGGCGATAGCAAAAAACGATGTAAATGTTCATTTTACCTGCACTGTGTGGGTAAAATGAACAGCTGTTTGTGGTAAAATGAACATCATTCAAAAGTCGTGAGCAAAATAAATATATATGAACATTTCTATTGCCCTACCGAAAATATATCCATTAATGATTGTAACCCATTCAAAAAGAATTCTAAAAGTATCAGATTTGACATCATATGACAACGACTTTCACCTCACTGAAAAACCTCCAGTCTTCCGAGCTAAAAGTTACACTGAAACAAGCGGTGAAGTAATGAGAACCATGAACAAGTTCTTAAATTTACCATTCCAATCACGATTCAGCTATCAAGAACGCTTTTTATTTGCGTTTTGGTCCCTCTCTATCCAACCGCATCGATAGCCGAGCGGTAAGCGTTCGCGCTTGACAATCGCAAGATCCTCGGTTCGATTCTGGCCTGCTGCGAGTTTATAACCATGATATAGTAATTTTTACTGTCAAAATGGTGCCATGGTAAAACTGAATGCACAAAATATTTGAAATAAATGCAAATTTAGTTTGCACAAATCAAGTGGCGTAGTGTATTTAATTTAACCCTCTAATAATTTCAACTGTAACGCTGTTCTCAGTGTACGTCAGTTCTAATTTTCAAACGTGGTTTTCTTAAATCTCAGTTTTCGATGATTTTTTCACTTTAATTGACTTACGTATCAACTTGAACACTCCGATTTATGGTCTAAATCGTTCGTGCGTGATGAAAATTCATCGAAATTTGTTTTTTCTCGGTAAAAGGCGTGGTGTTCATTTTACCACCCCTGTTCATTTTACCACCCCTGTTCATTTTACCACCACTTCCCCTACATTTGAACTTCGGTTGAACCAAGGTTTGAAACATTGGTTGGTATTGTCAGTTTTATTCACAACAAAACGCGCCGCCAACTTTCAAACAGACTGAAAAAATCGTCGCCAGCAAACCAATCAAAGGAGGTGCTTTGCCTTCGTGTTGGCAAGACTGGTGAAATGTCAAATGCCAGAAAATAAATCAAAGGAGGTGATTTGCCATTGTGTTGGTGAGACTGGTGAAACGTCAAATTCGCAGCGGTTGCTTGGCTGGCGACGATTTTGGCGACGGTTTCACTGGCGACGATTACAAATCGTCGCGTCCGATAGGGTGCAAAATTTACAATACAAAACAAACCGAAAGAAAGCAGTTCGAATGCACGCTGATAAAATTTAACTTGAACATTATCATACTTCTCGTGACGAGAATCTCGTCATAGATCAAAGCTTGAGGTAGAAATTTAAATGGGTGCGTACGAACTAACTGTATAGTAAACTGAGCAAACAACGCGTTGCGTATACGGGAGAAAAAAAAATACAAAACATAAGGGTTTATTCACAAATTTCATAACGCCAAAAACGGCCATTTTCGACACCCACCCACCCCCTCGTAACGCTTTTTGTATGAACATTTTACAAGTTTTGTATGAGCCGTAACAGTACAAGGGCACCCACCCACCCCCTTCAGCGTTATGAAATTTGTGATTGGGCCTAACACACTGATGATGCTGCGTACTCGTGACGGTGTACTGTGTCAGATCTCGTTCTCAATTAAACAATATTCGTATTGTATGTGTATTCTACAAACATTTTAGGTCTAAATCATGAGTTAATTGCTCACTTTAACCTTTAAACAACCAAAACGGCCGCTATGGAAAGCATAGATAGCGCCACCGTAGCCTTGTGTGTTTGACAGAAAAGCAATGCTGTCACAATGTTAAATCCCATATACAGTGGCGCCTTTGTTTTGATGCGGTGAGCACTGACAAAATCTACATTCAATGATCCATTTGATTTGAAGCAGTAATATCACAGAGAACAGACGTTCAAAATTGCCACTTGTTGCTAGCGTTGCTTTGTATGCCAATGTATGTTGACGTTCACTACCCGCATAGAAAAATACAGTTCGTCTTATTTTCCAAACAGTAAACTTCTTTTATCTGTTGCGGTTAATGTATAACATACGGTTGCTTTTCAGTTCAACAATATAAAATCTAAGGCTTTAAACTATTAATAACGGTTTCAGTAAGCTATCTGAAACAGTGACAATACATCAAATTGTACATAAATTATCGAACAATATGGGGCCTAAAACTCGTGATAAATAGTAGAATTATTACGCCACCTTATGTGGAATGATTTTTGTGCTACACACAAACACATGTGCATTTAACCATATGTTACCTATATTAAACAGTTTGGTGAACAGTTGCATGCCTTGGTGTTAGTGATCTAATTGCCGTTGCAAATTTTTCGTTGTGTTACTGTCAAATTTATTTTTTTCGGAGTCAGCCACCATCCTTTCATATAATTTTGGAGCATTAAAACTGTGATAGACACTTAATAAGTTTTCATATGTGATTATTTTTTGTCTCTGCAGTGCAGTAAAAAGTAAATAAGAACGTACATTGCCGATTTTCTTTTTTTCAGCAACTCGAGCAAAAAGCATTCCATTATGAACCAATGCACGAGTTCACTAATTTGAAGTTTAAGCGGTGCCGAATTCACTCGTTGCCATGGCCACATAAATAACGCGGCACCGCTCAAACGTCAAATAATGAACTCGTGCACTGGTCCATACACTGTAAACCCTCCATTACCCTTTAATGTGCAAAAAGTACCCATTTTATGCAAGTATATGGAGCTGTCAAAATAAAGGGTACTTGTCAATTTCAAATAGTGGGTAAATTATGCCCATTTCGAAATACCAACCGTGTACCCGTTAATGGGTGAAAATAGTCATATGAAGTTATCTACTTCGTGAATACGTTTAAACGGAGCTGACTTAAATAATCGCTTTAACTAAAGACAAGCAGATCTTCCGATACTTTTCAACAAAGGTAATTTATTCAATGTTGCTATTATTACTTTTAGTTTATCCTGTTCATTATTTTCAGGTTTTATGATGAAACTGTTTATAAAAACTCGAAAGCGACATCAGATCTACATAGCATCCCCAAACAGAACAAATATGCTGCATGCTCAAGAGCCACTTCACTTATAACATAGTAAAATAAATGTTATTTTTTGTGTTAACTTATTTACGACTTTTTTTTTCAACAATATAATGAAAGAAAATTTCAAATTTTAGAAACAATAATATGATTGATAATACAGAGTGAAATTTACCCATTTTCATTAAAAATCTGTCGGCAATAATGGGTAAAATTCACTCGTTGATTTGACGTACAAGCCGTTTACTCTTTAAAGAGTAAAGGCCCTTTACTCTTTTTATGAGTTAAACTAGTTTCTCTCAAAGTGGGTACTTTTTTACCCTTTAAAGGGTACTTTGACCTTACAGTGTAGGCCTTTTCATGTGACAGATCCGTCTAAGCATTTGTTTACATCGGTGGAGGACCAGTGCTAACACGAGCCTGTCATTTTCATAGAAGAACTGTCAAAGTGCTTCCCGATCAGCTGATTTGAGACGTCATGTGAATATGCCTATACCGCTACTTCTCAGTTTCAGCAAAGTGGAGAAAGTGTTCTGCTGACAGCTGTAGTTTTCTTATCCGATCGACAGAGAGGTGCCAAATGGCATCAAATAGAAATATGGCCTTGCTCGCTAACTCATCGCTACTGTAAAAAAATGTGTTGTTCCCAAGTAGCATCTGCAATGCTGGTTGTTTCCCGAAAAAAGTACCCAGCTTCTCAACCAATCTTTGCTAAACAACCCACAACCCACATTATCCGGATGTACGCGTGGATTGGCTGGGACTCGTATGGATGGACCCAAGGAAAAGTTGACGACCAACGAAGGAACCAACTCCAGTGCATCATATTTTCCGTTCAAGTAATGGTAGCAACGACTGCGAAAAAGTGGCCTCCGGCAGGTGCCTCTTATGAAGGATCTGGCAAACCATATCTGAGGTATAGACCAACGCAGACGATCGCACCCAGAGCTGTCGAGTGTACGGAGCACAAAGCATCCAATGGAATACCCAGTTATGTTCAAATATCTCCTGCCAGGAAAAAAACGGAGCAGAAAAATATGATAAAGGATGAAAACACCGTTGTCAATGGGTTATTTTGGTCGTTACCAGGCCGTTCCTTGTTTGACGATTCCACGCGTGGGCAATAAAATATTCACCGGTGAGTATTGTCAGATTATGTTAATAGTAAACGCCGCGCGGCGATAGATTTTTTCACCCTTCCAGAAAACACCGCTATTCTCCCATTAGGGATCGTTCAAACATTACGTAACGCAACAGGGGAGGGAGGGGGTCTCACATAGTTTACGGTCCATACACAAATTTAAAATTTTCCATACAAAAGCTGTTACGTGGGGGAGGGAGGGGGTCTAAAATTGCCAAATTTTGCGTTACGTAATCTTTGAAAGAACCCTAAGAATCATATACTGCTTCGCGTCGAAAAAGGGTTTAACCGACGTGCTAAGTTCGTTTTTTGCCCAATTTCATCGCGTCATGACACTTTTCGCTATAGTGCGCCTCCGCCGTTTATGCACACTATTGAGAATCGAATTGCGACGCGGCGAAGTTGGTCAAAATACGAACTCCGCATGTTCGTTAACCCATTTTCAACACGAATCAATATATCTTTAAACAGGAAGTAAAAAGTGTGACTCGTAGTTCCCTCAGAGGGAGGCCGCGTGAATTTTAGGGCAAATACGCCAATATTTATAGCTAAAGATCATCAACTCAATTAATGTATTTTTTTTGTTTCTTGTTGCAGGTACGGTACCGGTATCACTGACTACAATGGCAATCGAAAGGTGGATGTTGGAATCCATTTAGTAGAACGTTATGAAAAAATACTCTAAATGTTATTCCACGATGCAGCGAAGTTCAAGACAAACAACGAGAACAGTATCTAACATGAAAGCCAATCTATATTTTAAGAATGATACTTCCGTTTTCAATTTTCAAAGTCCATTCATTTTGCATGTTAGATTGACTAACAGGTTTTTTTTTATATTCTAATTCGACGGTCTTGGAGAAGATTCATGGATAGGTAACGAAGCTGGACGCTATTAAGTTCATGATTTATTTAGTGATTAATCTTCAAAGATTAGATGTATGTTACGAAGATTTTGTTTATATTGGGTGTCTATTTAGTTCATATAAACCTATCCAGTCTTTTGTATATTTTAGAATTAGACGTAAATGTGTATACAAATGCGTTACATATAAAATCATTTTGTTTTCCATGTACAACTATGTTCACTTGCCTAAATAAATGATAAAGGGACAATTGAAGTAAGATGTATTTAGTTATTTGACTTTTATTATTTCATTTTATTATTAAATCATTTCTTCTCATATGGCATGACTACAATGGAACAGTACCGTATAGGGTAAAAAAACTGTTATGCACTATAAACAGATCATTACACATACATTATATATTTTCTTATTTCCTTATTGTGCAACCAAACCAGTACTGTTTGCTTAATAGTAAAATTGGCATAAAATGGATGGTATGTCAACTATTTGCCGAACTGTAAATGAAAAATTGTGTTCGCGAAAATCGGCGTTTTAAAATGGTTACATAACTTAACCGCCTATTTCCCACATTGTTATTTATCCAATCACTATTTCACAAACTGTCAAAACCGTTTGCGATTAAGTGAGCTTATTGTTATTTTGGATGTTAAGCGAAATTATTTGAATACTGTCGTAAATTGTTGTAGATAATTTGGGAAACAGTACAAGTATGGTTCTTAGTTATGCGGGTAGTGCCATCGTGTGGTCGAAACGAGTTTGTATGTCGCGCTGTCTGCGTTGGCGGCGCTGACGATTGATCCTTATACTTATGACACACTTGTGGTATACGTACCATGGTACAATTATCTTGAAATGGGTTCCATACTGATAATTGTCTTTATTCAAGATAGCCTTGGAATAATTTTCTTGACAAATTGTACCATGGTATATATCAGATGTCTGTCCAAAGTATTACCTTTACCTTACCTTCTGTAAAAATAAAATTTTTCATACAAGTAGCGTTACGGATAGTGGGCGGAAGGGGTCGAAAATTTTAAATTTTAGCGTTACGTAATAAATGGATGCTGTTTAAGTTGCATATAATATTTTTGGTTGATTCCTCACCAGCTCTGATAGGAGCTGTTCCATTCCATACACGCAAAACTTCATCCGCTCAAAAATGAGTGCAGCGCGCACAAAATCGGCCTCTCCTCATGCAGCACATATTCTGTGCAAAGAGGGCTGTACACAGTTTTGTGCAAACGGTGGTAAACAAACCGAATGAGGAGGAACGTTTGGAATGCGGAATTCGCTTCCATTTTTGTTTTACTTCTGAAAACATTAAAATAACATTCAAATTTTCAAGTTTATCAGAGATTTTTTCATTCGAATGGCCAAAGCGGAAGCAAATTGGGAAAAAAACTTTCGCATTTGCGACCAACTTCCGGCTTTTCGCTGGAAAAAATCCCAGAAAACTCCCCAACCCCATCTTACCAAAGGCCAACTGTTTGCTACCGCGCGGAAGATGATTGACAGTTCCGTTTCCATCGATCCGCGCACAGCCAAAGGCCAACACGTCGGTTACTCACAGAATGAGTGCGACCTATACAGAATTTTCACTCAGTCAGCCAGTTCTGCATTGGTTGCCTCATTCTGTGTAGTTTTAACACATGCACTGCGTGGAGCAGTCTTAGCATGTAAGCACCCACCGTTCAAAAACTCCGTGTGCTTGCAGGTCCTCCTCGAGCATCGTCCACGTTTCATGCCCGTGGAGAACCACCGGTCTAATAATCGTTTTGTACATTGTACATTTGGTGCGGGGACGAATAGTTTTTGATCGCAGGTTCTTCTGAGGCCCATAGTAATCACTGATCACTGATCACTGATAGGAACTAGGGATCCTTCAAATGAGAGATTAGCGGAAGTAAAATGGAATGATTGGCAACTGACCTGCAATGCTGAGTTTGCTCACATCGAGAATAAAATTGTAACACGAACATGACTTGCTCGTTGGTAAAAATGAATAGGTGTATTTGAGCTACATTTCCAAATTAATAAACAGCAAAAAAATAATAACTTAAGATCCCATCACTCAAATATTTCACATTTTTCTCTATGCAAAAGAATTTAAACCTAATAATTTCAAGCGGATTACATTACTCCACAAGAAAAAGCTCAAAACAAACAGAACACATGTTCGTTTGGCTCACGTTTTGACCTCTCTCGGTGCTTTTTTGTACCTTTTTCAACTACCCTGGGCTAGTACATCTCGGGACCAACTTCTTTACTTCCCTTCCGAAGGAAGTCGTCACTATAACTTTAATGTCATAAGTGACTATCTGGGGATGAGATGTTACCTCTACACCAGGTCCATCTCCGCTCTCGCTGCTCGATTGGCTCACACTTTGACATAAATATCAGTTTCCGCGAATCTCTCTTATAAAGGATCACTAATGATGAAACTTTTAAATGATTTCTGGTTAGATCTTTTTTTGGTTAGATTCTTGTTGTACATTTATTAACTTGAATGCCATTGACAATACTTCTATATTATTGTGTTTTTTTTTGTAGTAACCCGTTGATTTTAAATTTATTTTTCATTGACCAGAGGGATAACGATTTATTAAATTTACTTTTTAACGATCAGAGGGATGAAGACCTCTTCTGTACCGTAGCCAGTAGAAATTGTCTCGTTTGTTCCAAGTGTTAACTGCAAGCTGCTAATGCTGATTTTCTACGATTTTCTTGGATTTTATAATCAAACAATATTTGTTTTAGTTGAATGAGATTGCGATTTTATTTCAGGCATAAACTGTGACAATTAAGCATCGTAAAGGAACTTTATTTCGAAATTTATTGGAAACGGCAAAACTGCTTTGGTAAGGAATTTTTCGAATTTTTGTCTAAGCTTTTAATCCATGTCCAACTTTGCTTTTTTTTTGTATTGAAAACTAGAATAACGAATGCTGGACCACTTGGACCAGTATTCGCCATGTTTTTAATTTCGGTTGCTGAATTCATTGATTTCTTATGGAGAGAGACAAATCCAGGAACACCGTGAAGAAAGAAAGTGCAAAAAAGTAAAACACTAAACAGTTTTGTGTCGTAAAACGGTATATAAAACGGTGTGGCGCATATGAGTTCCATAGCGAATACAGGTACATCTACCCTATTGAAACATGTAATTTTACATTGTTCATAATATCGATCGTAATTTTTTTTATTGCTTGACGGATTTTTCTGGAGCATGGCAATCTTCATACAAAACAAGTTACCAAAATCAGGTATATATTGCTTTAAGAAATATATTGGGAGGCACGAAGCTTAAATTTAAATTTTATCCATAAAAGAATGTTGAAAAAAATGTATTCTAAATTCTTAAAAGAACTCTAAATTTTCAAAGGAAGAATATCAATGCTCAGAATTTGATACTGTAATTTCATTACGGAACAACATATTCGGTTTAATGACTTTGGTTTTTAATGTTTGTTCTTTTTGCGCTTGAGCTTGAGCTTGATTGGCCGCCCGTGGATGCACTCCAGTATCGCCAGATCAGCTGCACTTACACTAGGAACCAACCGAATGACTGCTTGGGACTAACAGGCATCCTCAGTGTATAAGTGCTGGTGATCTTCTATTTTTAGGCAACAATGGCACCTGCCACGTCAGAATGCAGACCAATGAGGGGAAGGGGGAGGAATTGATGATGCATTGAACTGACTCCCACGTAGACCGTATATTCCACTGCATCCACGTCAGTTCATGCGGGAGTGTTTTGGATTGCGGGAAAGGCATGGCAGAGAGATTTGCTTTTGTGGTTAGCAGACTGCCTATGTATCAGGCGTAAGAAAGGCGAGCGCGTGGAAGTAGAAAGCGTTAGGGAAACGGTTTCTTGTCCGTCTCTGGTTCTAGCGTTTGCTATGAACGAATAGTTTGAGTGTGATATATTTAGAATGGAAGATAGAAGCAAGTGAGAGATATACAACTACAAAGTACGAGGAAATGGACGGGCCTGGGATTGAACCCATGACCTTCTGCATATGAAGCAGAAGCGGTAGCCATCAGACCACCAACCCCGTCTTTAATGTTTGTTCTTTTTGCGCTATTGAAAAAAGGGCTTAATAAGTATTGTTAAGCATTGTATGGGATTGTAATCCAAATTAGGTATTAAATATGGAAAATAGCAACTAATTTGACAGAAAAAGTTACTCTTCTATTTATTATAGAAGAATCTCAACAAAATAAAATAAACGTTGTCCAAACTTTTGTTCAATAAACTATCATTATAAAATGGGACTCTATAAATACGCGCAACCATATACTAATATGTACAAGGTCAAGCTTAAGGCTAAGTAGCCCGTCATTCGTTCGGCAACAATGATGACTTTTCAGCCCAATGTTGAAACATTGGAACAAATGTCAAATGAAACAATCAATAATTTCAGGCAAAAATCGTTACAATCTTCTATTGCCACGATTAATGCGTTATATGTTTAGGTTAAGTTAGGTTAACTATATTAAAACTTTTTTTTCTCTTATAAGCAAGTGAAATAAACTCACCTGTAAAAAATCTGAACTGCTACGGCAAGTGAAATGTAATATGTTGTTAACAAAATGGATCGATGGACAATCGATGGACAATGATGAGAGTGTGACGTCTGTTTGTCTGTCCATAAAGTATGCTGAAACTTTTTCAGCTGTGTCAGTGCAAAACCAACTGATTTTCTTTGATTCGAAATCATGAGATGAATTAGATACAATCATCAACGACGCGTACAAATTTCAATAACGGCCTACTTCGCCTTAAGGGGGCAGGATCCGTCATTGATTTCGGAATTTTCAAAAGCAGTTTTTTCTTTCAAAATCAAGAATATTTACAGGAAAATGCGTTCACTGTATTCTATCATCCATAACATAGTGAACACATTTTCATCGAATATTTTTTAGTTTTGGACAAAAAAAATTGTTTTTGAAGTTTTGATGATGACGATGATTACGACTACGGAGCGTTGAACGTTAACCTCACAGAAACAAAAACCAGAGTCTATGAATGGAGAATTGCGCGAAGACTGAAACCAAGTCTACCTATTGAACTGTCAAATCGTCTACCTATCGAGCAAAATAAACAAACACGTTTCGGGGCGAGAGGGGTATTGTTATCGTGACGAAGTTAAATTTTGATGCTATGGTTCAAGTTGCGGTGTAATACGATAATGTAATGAAATAATTGCTTTTTAGGGCCTATAATTTGTGAATGAACCCCTTTCTTGTTACATGTAATGTAACGTTAATGTAAGCAATCTTCATCCATCAATCAATGGAAATATATAAATCCGTTTCATAGTTGAAATGTAACTGAAATTAAATAGACTATACAAACATAGTTAGTTGGAAACTATATAATAGTTATTCGAACTAGACTTACGCTACAAATGCGGCTATTTTCGATCAATTCTCAGTGGGACGGCAAAAAGAAATTCACTGTATTTTAAGTTTCTTGTGGAAACCGAAAAAGATCAAGTTTTTAAGTTCATGCTGTTTGTCGTATGTGTTGTTGCAATTTTCTACCAAACACTTCATTGTGATTACTTTATCAGAGATCAATTTCAGTTTTGTTCTTTCTAAACAAACATTCGAGCTCATAGTGCATTTGAGTGAAGTCACTGGAAAACGCACACAGTAAAATAGGTGGCCAGAATAATTAAATTATTTGTGATTGGGAAACTTGTTGCCAGTTCTTTTTGCGTAACTCTCCATTCATAGACTATGACAAAAACCTTACCTGTTGCCAGGTAATCGAAATCAGCAAAGCCAGGAAACATATGCGACCACGTGATGATAGCGCTGTTTCTCTGCACGCTAGATCTCATAATCCGCCCCTTGCCTCGAACTCATCCAACCTGTTAGATCCGCTCAAGGTTCTTGATATTATAATAATTATATCCGCTGCAGACATCAATAAAGTGAACCAGTTTTTCAAATTGTCGGCACACTTGTCCAATCTCTTGTTTGTACATTTATTAGTTTTTATTAGAAAAGGCCTCTTGTGCCGGCCGTCAACCGAATCGCAATAAGAACAGAGAAACGCACCCCTATTTATATTGCAGTCGAAGAGGGTGTCAATTTCAATCTAAACACTCTCTGCTGCGCTGCCTGCCTATCCATTGCATTGTGCAGATCATTGAAATCTTCGTCACACCAGTCTCGTCTAGAGCCAAGACACAGTGGCGCATGGCAGGACAAAAGTTTAGGTGTAACAAATTTGATTCATTCCAACAAATCTGAAGGCTATTCTACTGGTCTTGCTCTTATAGACGTAGAAAAAGCATTTGACAGTGTTGAAGTCAAACATCAATGAAAAAAAAATGTAAAAAATTCATTAAAAATCGAATTTTTAGTAAGACGTTTATTTCCAACAGGCTGTTGGTAATGTTCGGTTATCGAGGAAAGTTAATAGATTATCATTTTCAATTATTTTGAGATTTTGTTCGACCTCTGTAGAAAGACGCACCACTGTGAAAGGCAGCAAGGAGTGAAAACTAATATAAAAACCATAAAGCGATTTGTCCTACTGATTATCCTCTGTATCATAGCACCTATTGCAGACTCTCTACAGGAGAGGGGAAAATCAAATATTTGCACCCTTCTCGGGCATGACGACGTCGGGCTCTTCTAAACGATGTTTGGTGCGGTTGCCATTCGGAGCCCAGATCCGAGGGATCATCCATCCACGTGCTTTTCCAGTGGTGATGGTTCGATTCACTTGCTTTCGCCTCAGACAATTTATTGCCATTTGTCAACTTATGAAGTTATTATTATTGAAATGAAGAGTGATTAATGTTTGATAATAATTGTCATCACAATGCTTAGGAAAATTATTGCTGATATTAAGATGGGAAATGGTCGGTGGATGATACCAGAAGTGTGACTTGTTAGATTTTTATTACTGTGGAAAAGAGAAGGATTTCCATTAGATTTTTGGGATCTACATGCATACAAATACTTGAAATACAAGAGCCCTAAAATGCAACTCTGAACACGTAGTTAATGAATGTGAAATAATGCTGAAGTGAATCGAGAGTGCCTAGCACAGGATCTGTCTCCCTATCCAGCGTTCCACCCCACTTAAAATACAATGCACCTGCATACGTGAGCATTCTTAAAAACCATAAAGCGAATCCTTTTGTCCATTGCTAATCTGATTTTTATTAAAAAAGCAAACAAAAAAGACTCACTTGAAAAGGGTAATCGAGCATCAATAAATTCACCCCTACCCGACAAGAACAGAACGAGTGTTTCTTCGGTGTAATGGTGCTAGTGATAATTGTGATTCCGGTTGGAAATTGTTTCCTCACAATAGTATAAGTGAATCTGGGGTAATATGTACCCTTGAGAAAAAAACGACCCACGGTACTCTCTTAGGCTGTTTGAGAAGTAATTTTGAACAATTTTTCATCAGGGGCTGATAGTAAGGAACCCCAAAATACGATTTGACAAGCAAAAATCCGCGGAAAATATTTCAATTTTTCCAAAATATTCATAGAAATCCCAAAAAGTCGTTTTACCCCGGGGGTGCATATTACCCCAGATGCCCCTACGTCTTGAACACTGACAGACATAAATTACTTCTCGACTGGGAAATTTGGGAATTTGGAGACGTATGAGTAGCGCTTTTAAATAAGAGCGATGTCTCGTTCCAGTTTTGACAGCTCTCCTGCTCGATTGGAAAGCGAATTTCTATGGAAATGATAGTTCGCCGCTGTTCCAATTTTGAAATATTAAAAGCGTTTAATCTAAAAGCTAAATTAATCATTTTGTTTCACAATTACCTATATAATGTTTATGATAGGTCAATAAGTTTCTTAACTCCTTTTGTAACACAAATATATATAAATCGCTTTTACTGTTTTTTTTCGATATTTTTGGATCATTTAAGTTTTTTTTTTCAAGTTCAAAACTTTTGTTTTTCAAATCTGTTTTGATATTGATCATCTGGATCCGGAGATATTCCTAAATTTCTTGAGGGACCGACATGTGTCATAACTCACGTAAATATTGCATGCTATAGAACTTTTTCATCTTCATTTATTCGTTGTTCAAAACAAGACTTCAATGAGAGTCTGTTGTGAGAAAATGAAACAAATTGGTGCAACTGTTTCGGAGTAATGAACATTTTTTTCCTTGTATTATTCTGGGCGATCCTAAAAACTTCAGAAAACATCATTTGGTATTTTATAGATTTCTTCGAGACAACTCAACCGATTTCTATGATTTTTCAAGAGAACCTTCTTATAAACTGACATTGTATAGCCCATATTTTATTTTCTTGATAAAATGTCCTAAAACAAAATGGTGACCAAAAAAATTTTATATTGGATATGTCGGTCCCCCAAGAAACGTCTGAACATCTTCAAAATCAGATAACCAATGTTAGATGTTGATACAGATTCTGAAAATATCGAAAAAAAAAGTTATCGCTGTTTGAATATTCATTCTGAAGAAAAGAATAAGCTAAGGAAAATAAATTATGGTTTGATTTAATGATAATGACATATCAATTAACATAATATGAGAGTTTGACTAGTAGTACAATTTATTGAGAGGTGATTCAAATTTGATTTCCATGCTTATTTCAATTGAGCCTTAAAACGGTACTTGAAAATTGAAGTTTTGGTTCATTATTTAGAGCTGGTTTGCCGTTGTAACGCCTATGCGTGGAAAATTTCTTCCCATAAAAATGGTCGGTGTTCAGACAAACCGGACTAGCTGATATTTTGGTTTGCCAAATATACGTTAAGAACCCCATCAATTCTGATTTTACCGATAGTATTTTGATATAGATGTATCATGAATTAGAAAAGTTTCATTATCACAGCAAATAATACAAGTATTTTGGTATTTCCAATGACTGAGATACGTTTTCTTGAAACCATTAAAAAGCACTTGGTCCAGTTTGTTCGAACACCGACCAACACCGGTCAAGAAAATCACATATCTTTGATCGCAGTAGGGAGCTGAGAAGAAATGTTATTTCTAAAGGGACTCTCTGTGACCTATTTAGAAAAGGAATTTCTTTACTTTTCTTGGGCGAAATAGCATTGTATATGGGATTTTTATTGTCAAATCGTATTTTTGGGATCTTTGCTGTGGTAGAAAATTTATTCAAATTCAAGCTAAGTATGCTGTTTCGCTCAAGAAAAGTAAAGAAATTCCTTGACTTAATGGGTCAAGAAATTTCCTACAGAAAACTCCATTTGAAATGACATTTTTTTTTGAATTTTTTTATTAGTATCATTGCAAACATTTCATTCATTTATTATATCTAGGTGTTCTGTGTTATTAGACAACACTATCATTCTAATTTGGTAAAACAAATTTAAGATTTGATTAACATTTTGTTCACAACATATTGAATTTCATTTGTCATAGCAGTTCAGATTTTTTACAGGTGAGTTGATTTCACCTGCTTATAAGAGAAAAAAAACACGTTTTCAATTTACTTAACCTAATTTAACCTAAACATATAACGCATTAATCGTGGCAATAGAAGATTGTAACGATTTTTGCCTGAAATTATTAATTATTTTATTTGACATTTGTTCCAATGTTTCAACATTGGATATTCTATGTAACCCATTGCTACTATACCAGGAAGGAAGCTTCAGAATAATTTTCAAAATGTTATTTTGAATTCTCTGCAGAGTTTTCTTTCTGGTATTACAACAGCTAGTCCATATTGGTACAGCATACAACATGGCTGGCCTGAAAATTTGTTCGAATATCAAAAGCTTGTTCTTAAGACAAAGTTTTGATTTTCTATTAATAAGGGGATAGAGACATTTTACATATTTGTTACATTTGGCTTGAATGCCCTCAATGTGATTTTTGAAAGTTAAATTCTTATCTAGCATGAGCCCTAGATACTTAACTTCATCTGACCAATTTATTGGAACCGCTTTCATCGTGACAACATGTCTACTTGAAGGTTTCAAATAAATAGCTTTTGGCTTATGTAGGAATATTATTAGTTGAGTTTTGGAAGCATTAGGAGAATTCTTCCATTTTTGCAAGTATAAAGAAAAAATATCCAAACTTTTTTGCAATCTACTACAGATGATACGGAGACTTCATCCTTTGGCAGAAAGGCCTGTGTCATCCGCAAACAAGGATTTTTGACATCTCTGAGGTAACTTAGGTAAGGCAGATGTGAAAATATTGTATAATTTTGGTCCCAAATAGCTGCCTTGGGGAACACCAGCTCTTACAGAAAGTATTTCAGATCTGAAGTTCTGATAATTAACCTGAAGTGTACGATTTGACAGATAACTTTGAATTATTCTAACAATGTATGTTGGAAAATTAAAGTACTTCAATTTTACAATCAAACCTTTATGCCAAACACTGTCGAATGCTTTTTCTATGTCTATTTCTATCAGAGCCAGGAGTTTTCATATTTTTTAATTTTTTAATAATAGTTCTCACTTCTTCCAAATCAGTCCCAGGCATTTTCGAAAACGTTCTCTTGATTGAGAATATTTTCGAACTCCTGAGTAACTTAATTTTCAATTGGACTAGTAAGTCCTAAATTAAAATTGTGTTCACTTTCAAACTGTATAGCAAGTTTTTGAGCATTTTCGCAATTAGTTAGTTATAATTTGTTTTCCTCTTTCAATGCTGGTATTGGCTTCTGAGGTTTTTTTTTTTTTGAAATTTTAGATAATTTCCAAAAGGGCTTAGAGCCAGGGTCCAATTGAGAGATCTTATTTTTAAAGTTTTTTGTTTTTTATTGTGAAAAACGTTTCTTGATTTCTTTCTGCAAATCCTGCCATATAATTTCCATAGCAGGATCGCGGGTGCGTTAAAATTGCCTTCTCCTCACGTTTTTAAGACGGATCAAGAGTTTAAGATCATCGTCTATAATTGTACTTCACATTTTGGAATTACAATGCTCCTGGCTTCAACAATGGAATTTGTTAAAGTTTCAAGAGCATTGTCAACATCAAGTTTAGTTTGTAAATAAATGTTAACATCAGTGCGCATCGTACCTTCGTGCTGTGCGTACACGAATTCTCTCTGCTCTTGGAAGTTTTCTTAAAAACTACCTAAAGCAATAAAACAGTACTTTTCAGTGCTACACAAACAGTACTTTTCAGTGCTAAAATTAAAAACGGTACTTTTCAGTGCTACTTAAACAGTACTTTTCAGTACTATTTTTTCTACTATTGATCCCTTTACGATCCTTGTTTGGACCCGTGCCTTCGATTTTTCGTTGGACCCGTTGGCGAAAGCTAGCGGTGGTAATCCTTCTTGGACACCGTCTAGGGAAAAAACCTCTCGAAGGTCACGTCTTTCTCGTTTATTAACTAAACATGGTATCAACAACTAACAAAAGGATGGGTGAATCTCTGAATTCACTACTTCCTTCCAAAAAAGTGGGTTTTAAAACTGTCACTACACGTGGCAAGAATGGAAGAAAGGACGAAGTTTCTTCCAAGGGTGAAATGAATAATTGTATCGAAATGAGCAATCAATTCGATGCTCTAGACAAATTTTCCGAACACCAAATCGAAGCAGCCTCTAGCCCAGGCTCTTTGATTCAAGTGAGGAAGCAAAGAGTGCCGCCTATCGTGGTCAGTTGTTCCGAATTTGGGGGATTTAGGCAGGAGATCTTGAACTCCATTAGGGGAATCAAGGTTTCCTTCCAAATCGCAAAGAAAGGAGACTGTCGCGTTTTGCCGGAAACTCTTAAAGATCGCGAACTTCTTCTCAGATATCTTGAAGAGAAGAAGCACAAATTTTTTACTTATGACGACAAAACTGAACGTTTGTTCAAAGTCGTCTTGAAAGGTCTCTCAAGTGACTATAAGTCACCTGAAGAGATCAAAAATGGAATAAATGATTTACTTGGATTTTCCCCAGTCCAAGTAATCATTATGAAAAAGAGAACCCAATCTGGCATTGTTCGGAAAGGGCTTTCTCAAGAATATTATTTAGTTCACTTTAACAAAAAAGAACTAAATAATATTAAAGCTTTAGAAAAAGCTAAACTTATGTTCGATGTCCGTGTGACGTGGGAACATTTCCAGAAACCTGGAGGAAATTACCAGAACCCCACTCAGTGCCGTCGGTGCCAAAAGTGGGGTCATGGTACAAAAAATTGTCGCATGGATGCTAAATGCATGATTTGCGGAGGTTCTTCTGACGCTAAGGACGACTGTCCTGTGAAAGAAGATACCAGAAAATTTCAATGCGCCAATTGCAAGGGCCCTCACAAAGCTAACTTTTGGGAATGCATTTCACGCAAAAGAGTCGTTGAGGCTCGTGCCAAGCAGATGAAGGATAATATCCGTTACGATAACGGTCGTTTCCGGAATTTGCCTGGTAGAGTATCGAACAATGCTCATTTTTCAGTTAACGATCGCTTGATTAGGAATCATACCCACCAGGAAGATCATAATCATGCTCATTCACAAACAAATTTTAATCCGTCGGGTAGCCGTTCGAATCTTTCAAATTCGAATGTATCTACCCACGGTAAATCCTTTGCCGATATCGTAGTAGGTAATTTGAACTCTTCCCCTGTTCGTTCCATGAGTACCCATTCTACTTGTTTCAAATCGAATGGAAAAATCCCTACCGCCACAGGTAACTCCTACCCCGCTTCTTCGTCTACCGAAAATTCCAATGGGAAATCACATGACATGTCTGCCTCTGATTTTAATTTTCTAACTGAACAATTGAATCTAATGATTGATGCAATGTTCAAAGCCACCACTATGACTGAAGCAGTCCAAGTAGGTGTAAAATTTACAAATAAAATTGTTATTGGATTACGTTTTTCTAATGGATCCAAATAATAATTTAAATATTTTAAATTGGAATGCTCGTTCTCTGAATGGTAAAGAGGACGAGCTGTTTAATTTTCTTACAGCTAATAACGTGCATATAGCAGTTATTACCGAAACTTATTTAAAACCTGGATCCAAATTTAAAAAAGATCCTAACTTTTTTGTTTATCGTAATGATCGACTTGATGGGGCATGTGGGGGAGTTGCAATCATCATTCATAGGCGTATAAAACATCAACTGTTTTCGTCATTTGAAACTAAAGTTTTTGAAACTTTAGGTGTTTCCGTTGAAACACAGTTTGGTAAATATACTTTCATAGCTGCCTATTTGCCTTTTCAATGCTCTGGGCAGCAAGTTAATTTGCTCCAAACTGACTTGCGAAAATTGACTCGCAATAAGTCAAAATTTTTTGTCATTGGTGACTTTAATGCCAAACATCGGTCATGGAATAATTCTCAAAGTAATTCCAACGGCAGAATTTTATTTGATGAGTGCTCTTCAGGATATTTCTCAATTCAATACCCTGATAGCCCTACATGTTTTTCCTCTTCTAGAAATCCATCTATGATTGACTTGGTCTTAACCGACTCTAGTCATCTTTGTAGCCAATTAGTTACTCATGCTGATTTTGATTCTGATCATGTCCCTGTTACATTTCAAATATCGCATGAAGCGATTCTCAATCCTATCAGCTCCACTTTCAATTATTTACGAGCCGACTGGAATATATATGAAACGTATGTTGACTCTAATCTTGATGTTAACATTTCTTTAGAAACTAAAATTGATATTGACAATGCTCTTGAAACTTTAACAAATTCCATTGTTGAAGCCAGAAACATTGCAATTCCAAAATGTGAAGTAAAATTTGAATCCGTGATTATAGACGATGATCTTAAACTCTTGATCCGTCTTAAAAACGTGAGGAGAAGGCAATTTCAACGCACTCGTGATCCTGCTATGAAAATTATATGGCAGGATTTGCAGAAAGAAATCAAGAAACGTTTTGCAGATTTAAGAAACAAAAATTTTGAAAATAAAATTTCTCAATTGGACCCCGGCTCTAAGCCCTTTTGGAAATTATCTAAAATCTTGAAAAAACCTCAGAAGCCTATACCGGCATTGAAAGAGGAAAACAAATTATTACTAACTAATTGCGAAAAAGCTCAAAAACTTGCTATGCAATTTGAAAGTGCGCACAATTTTAATTTAGGACTTACTAGTCCAATTGAAAATGAAGTTACTCAGGAGTTCGAAAATATTCTCAATCAAGAGAACGTTTTCGAAAATGCCTGGGAGACTGATTTGGAAGAAGTGAGAACTATTATTAAAAAATTCAAAAATATGAAAGCTCCTGGCGATGATGGAATTTTCTACATCCTCATCAAGAAACTTCCAGAAAGTAGCTTATCATTTTTAGTTGATATATTTAACAAATGTTTTCAATTAGCATATTTTCCTGACAAATGGAAAAATGCTAAGGTTGTTCCAATTTTAAAACCAGACAAAAATCCTGCAGAAGCTTCTAGCTATCGTCCAATCAGTTTGCTTTCCTCCATCAGTAAACTTTTTGAAAAGGTTATTTTGAACAGAATGATGGCCCACATCAACGAGAATTCAATTTTTGCCAATAAACAGTTCGGATTCCGCCATGGACATTCGACCACTCATCAACTTTTACGTGTAACAAATTTGATCCGTTCTAACAAATCTGAAGGCTACTCTACTGGTCTTGCTCTTCTAGACATAGAAAAAGCATTCGACAGTGTTTGGCATGAAGGTTTGATTGTAAAATTGAAAAATTTTAATTTTCCAACATACATTGTTAGAATAATTCAATGTTATCTGTCAAATCGTACACTTCAGGTTAATTATCAGAACTCCAGATCTGAAAGACTTCCTGTAAGAGCTGGTGTTCCCCAAGGCAGCATTTTGGGACCAATATTATACAATATTTTCACATCTGACTTACCTGAGTTACCTCAGGGATGTCAAAAATCTTTGTTTGCGGATGACACAGGCCTCTCCGCCAAAGGACGAAGCCTGCGTGTCATCTGTAGTCGATTGCAAAAAAGTTTGGATATTTTTTCTTCATACTTGCAAAAATGGAAGATTTCTCCTAATGCTTCCAAAACTCAACTAATAATATTCCCACATAAACCAAAAGCTCTTTATTTGAAACCTTCAAGTAGACATGTTGTCACGATGAGAGGGGTTCCAATAAATTGGTCAGATGAAGTTAAGTATCTAGGACTCATGCTAGATAAGAATTTAACTTTCAAAAATCACATTGAGGGCATTCAAGCCAAATGTAACAAATATGTAAAATGTCTCTATCCCCTTATTAATAGAAAATCAAAACTTTGTCTTAAGAACAAGCTTTTGATATTCAAACAAATTTTCAGGCCAGCCATGTTGTATGCTGTACCAATATGGACTAGCTGTTGTAATACCAGGAAGAAAGCTCTGCAGAGAATTCAAAATAAAATTTTGAAAATGATTCTGAGGCTTCCTCCCTGGTATAGTACCAATGAGTTACATAGGATATCCAATGTTGAAACATTGGAACAAATGTCAAATAAAATAATCGATAATTTCAGGCAAAAATCGTTACAATCTACTATTGCCACGATTAATGCGTTATATGTTTAGGTTAAGTTAGGTTAAGTATATTAAAAACTTTTTTTTTCTCTTATAAGCAGGTGAAATCAACTCACCTGTAAAAAATCTGAACTGCTACGGCAAATGAAATGTAATATGTTGTTAACAAAATGTTAATAAAATCTTAGATTTGTTTTACCAAATTAGGATGATAGTGTTGTCTAATAACACAGAACACCTAGATATAAGAAATAATGAATGTAATGTTTGGAATGATACTAATAAAGAAATTAAAAAAAAAAAAAAAAAAAAAAAAAAAAAAAAAAAAAAAAAAATGTTAACATCAAGGTGAGAGTCAATATACGTTTCATATATATTCCAGTCGGCTCAAAAATAATTGAAAGTGGAGCTGATAGGATTGACAATCACTTCATGGGATATTTGGTCGGCGTTAAGTCAGAGTGGACCAACTACTAAATTTGAGAAAATTGGACTATTCTTCCATTGGATGGGAAATTACCTTACCTCCATATCACTTTGATCAGATTTGATGAATGTTGTAAACTGCAAGAGGTATGTAAAAAATTTACATTGGATGATCAATAAAAATTCATAAAAGTGTGCAGTCAGAGTGGACCAAGTGCTTATTACCATCACAGCGAAAATGATCAGCGCGCTGATGAATACGAGGCAATGAAAGACATTTCAAGTGATTTGTCAGATTTTTTCACATCGAATGATTTATCTTCTCATCCCTCAATAGAAATTTATAAATATTACTTTGACCATTTACCATATTTGGATGGGTGGTCAGAAATTGCAACAATTTCTGTGCAGACAGAGCGAACCAAGTGTCAAAAAGCAATATACTGGTTGATTATTGCATTTTTTGAGTCGATTTTAGTATGTGATAGAAGGTTTGGGTAGTTTTATGGTGTCTGTATGGAATGTCCTGGAACCCGCTCATTGGACCAGTATATTTTGGCCGGCATGGGTTATTGAAGCATTTACGATACTGATGTCGAAGGGTCTTGACAATCTGTTCATCTTAGAGATATGCACCCAGGTTGACCATGCAAGCATTATATGATTGTTATTTTCATAGAAATTGTTCAGTCAGAGTGAACCAAATCACTGAACGGTGTTCTTTAGTTCAATCAGAGTGGACCAAGTACACATAGTCCATCAAAAAATCGTTCTATCAGAAGTTTGGATTATGATTTTTCATGATCATCACTTCACATTATATTGAATGGAAGTTATACAAAGATGTGTTGAAATATTGAACCAAAATTTGACCGAGTTAAAAAATTACAACGCGTTCGACTTTAAGCCCATTTTTCTCCAAATATGAGAAATGTCACTTGGTCCACTCTGACTTTACGCCGACCATATATCCTACAAATGCATGGAGTTTATTTAAGGTGTAATATAAAAAATCGTGCCTTTTATATTTTTTTACTATCAACCTATAACAGAAAAGCTTGGAGATACTAAAATAATTTCAAACCTGGTTTTCCGTTAATTACATGCAAAATAAAAATATTTCTAAAATAAAATTTATAAAAATCAAAAATCGAAGTTCATAGATTTGCGTATAAAAATAAATCATTGCCCAAAACGTGTTTGGAACGATTTTAGATAACTAAAAATGATATTTAAATCGAAAATAAAAATTTGGGTATTAGAGGGTTAAGATTACGATGATAAAATGTGATTTTGTTTTATATAAAATAAAATATAAAAAAAACCTTGCACAATGAAAGAGAAGTAGGTATAAAATGTCATAAATTACTAAAAATTAGTAATTCTGTGACTACCCCTGTTCCCGAATGTTTATTTTATACTCAAAAACAATAGACTTACCGCTAGATACTCATACAAATTGTGTAGCCCTATATGAGAGACGAATGAGTAAAGAATTGAACTTGTATTCAATAACACAATCCGGACTCGTCGTCGGTGACAACGATCACATAGCCGACAGTCAGTGCGCCTGACTACGTATAATATGCTGGGTCATCTCCTATTTATTTTTGCAATTCCTCATCTCGGTACGGTCTTGGCGCAAGAGGGTTCACGTCACACTCCAGAAGAGATGAAATAATGCAAATCGATTAAATCCAAGAGGAGGGTAGGTCGGAAAAGGTTCCGATCCCTCTACACCAGGACAGGACACGTGTTCGGTGTCCGAGAACATATTGCCTTCGTTGCGTCAAGTGTGTGCAATAATAGGAAAGGGGAATCCGGCAGTGACTGAGGGTGAAGTGATATCCCGAGGAGACTCGATTTAATTTTATGACCTTTTAAACTTTTAATATGATGCCATGGAGATGGTTATTAATTTTTGCAGTCTGGAGAAGTCACGATATGGGTTGTTTAGTGGATTAATAATAGCTGTGAATCTAACATAGCGGTTTGGGTGAAGATAAATGACTTTTTTTATCATTCTTGAGATTTTTCTTTTGGAATTAAAAATGGGAAACTATAAACAGAAGAGTTGGAGTAGGAAGAATTAGTTACTACGGACATCTTCTTCTTCTTCTTCTTCTTCTTGGCATTTTTTTTCCAGTGTCGGGGACATATTACCACTGCGACCATTTATTTGATCTTTTGTGGTGTCATCCTCTTTGTTTTTGCCGCGATGAGAGGACTCATCACTATAAGAAGTGACTATCCACCCATCAGTTGGCGTGTATCCCAATCAGGTACTGCATTTCGTATGAAACTTAGTACCTGTTTGGGATGGGAGTTCCAGATTTCCCAAGGCTCTAATAAGCCTTTTTCAAGATATCTACAACGCTTACGGTAAAGTGCAACACACTCGCACATTAAATGTTCAGAGCTCTCACTCTCCAACTTGCAGAAGCGACACTTATCCTCCTGCAACTTTCCAATTATTTTTAAGTGGTATTTACTAGGACAGTGACCTGTGATTAGTCCAGTATAAGTACTTAACTCATGTTTATTCAAGTTTATTAACCTTAGTGTTTTTCTGGCGTCCGGTTCTATGAATCGTTTCGCCTGACGGGAATCGGATGTATTGGTCCAGGTAAGTTTTATCTTTGTCCTTTCTAAATTCTTTAATTCTAGTTTATAACCACATGGAGCTATTCCAAAATAAGGCTCAGGTCCAATAAATTGAGTGGATGACCCTATTTTAGCTAGCTGATCAGCTTTCTCGTTCCCTTCTATTCCGCAATGACCAGGAACCCAATAAAGATTGACCTTATTGCGACAGGACAACTGCTGCAGTAGCATGGTGCATTCCCAGACCAGTTTAGATGTATAAACGTTCGACTTTAAAGCATTGAGAGCTGCCTTACTGTCCGAACAAATACAGATATTAGCATTTTTATAGCGCCTTTTTAGACAGATGTCGGCACATTCTAAGATGGCAAAAATTTCCGCCTGAAAAACTGTTGGCCAACAACCTAGTGATAGTGAAACGTTTACTCCCGGGCCAGATATTCCCGCACCAACAAGGTTATCTTGCTTCGAGCCATCTGTAAAAAAGATTGTTGAGCCAGAACGGAAGTTCGGTTGTCCCACTTCCCAGTCCTGACGAGTTATATCAGGAACACAAAAGAGATGATCGAAAAAGTTTCGCTTCATCATGCAATCTTCGCTTATTGAAAATATTGGATTTATATTTAATGTTTTTACGATGCTCATATGTCCTTTGAGATCGCTATCATAAATAGTAGAGGACCTTCTGAGTCGTGAAGCATTTTTAACAGCATCCATTTGTATAAAATCTTGCAAAGGAGGTAGATTCAACATTGCGTCCAAAGCTTTAGAAGGAGTGCTACGCATCGCCCCAGTTAATGCAGCTGTAGCCAATCTTTGCAGCTTGTTCAATTTGGATTGAGTTGAGATTTGTTTGGTTTTTTCCCACCAAATAACAGATGCATATGTAATAGTCGGTCTCACAATGGCTGTATAAATCCAAAGTATCATCCTTGGTTTTAGTCCCCATTTTCTACCAAAAGTTCTTTTGCAGCCCCAGAAAGCATTTCTTGCTTTTTCTATCTGTTGTTCAACATGTCTGTTAAAACTGAGCTTACTATCTAAGATAACTCCAAGAAATTTTACTTCTGAAGACAGAGACAGTCTAACATCTCCTAGTTTTAGACTCGATATGGAGATTTTGCGTCTTTTAGTAAACGGTACAATTGTGGTTTTGTTAGGGTTAACGTTTAACCCTTCATTTTGGCACCACCTTAAAGTGTAGCTCAACGCAGATTGCATTCGATCAGAAACGATTGCATCATATTTTCCACGAACAATAATGATGATATCATCCGCGAATCCAATTACTTCAAACCCTTGATGCTGCAGTTTTATAAGAAGATCATCAACAACTAGGGACCAGAGGAGGGGAGAGATAACTCCGCCTTGGGGACAGCCTTGAACAGCTCTTACCCTTACAACTGAATCACCAAGATATGCTGATATCTCTCTTTTTGACAGCATCTCTTCTATCCAATCAATAATACTTTTTGAAAAACCCCGACTTCTCATGGCTCGTCTCATCGATGTGAAGCTAGCGTTGTCAAACGCACCTTCAACATCAAGGAAAGCTGCCAAAAGTAGTTCTTTGTAATCAAAAGTTTTCTCTATTTTTGTAACTAAGGAATGGAGAGCCGTTGTCGTGGATTTGCCAGTCTGATAGGCAAATTGAGCTCTATTTAACGGTTTATGCTTAATTATATCTGATTTAATATACTCATCAATTAATTTCTCCATTAATTTTAAAAATGTGGACGTAAGACTTATTGGCCTAAATGATTTCGGCAATGTTTTATCCTTTTTATTTACTTTGGGTATAAACACCACTCGGACTTGTCTCCATTTGGTTGGAATATACCTTAATAGAAAGCTGCACTTGAATAGGGTCAGCAGGGTAGGAATATTTTTTTCCTTGCACTTCTGCAAGTGTATTGGAAAAATTCCATCTAATCCTGGGGTTTTAAATGGATCAAAAGTGTCCAATGCCCATTCTATCTTAGAATATGTAAATATATGATCCGCTAGATCTGAAGCTTCTTCATTGGACATATCCGATCCATTTGATAAGCTAAATGTGCTAGTTTGATCAGATGAACATGGTAGTGACCCTGGGAAATGAGTTTCCATCATTAATTCTAGAGTTTCTTGTGTATTTTTAGTAAAAGACCCGTCGTTCTTTTTAAGTGTTCCGAGACCGTTGGTATGGTCTTTAGAAAGAACCTTTTGAAGTCTTGCAGTCTCAGGAGTACTATCTATGCTTTCACACATGTGTCTCCAATTTTTCCGCTTTGATCTTCTTATCTCTATGTTGTAATTGGTTAAGGCCTCTCTATACTGAGACCAGTTCGATGTACGTTTTGCCCGATTGAATAGTTTACGAGCATTTCTTCTTAGTTTATCTAATCTATCATTCCACCAAGGAACATCTCTACTAGTAGAGCGTACCTTTATTGGACAGCTTTCATTATAAGCCACCATAATAGAAGTAGTAAGGCAGTCAGCTGCCTTTTCAATACTTGTTTTAATTATGAATCGTGGTTTACGGCCAACCAGCCGAGTGGAAGTTTAACAACTACCGAAAAGCTAAACATTACATATAATTTGCAATTGGATTAGATGGACAAATTGATGTGAAGATTTGCGAAAAAGTTACACGTCTTCTCAGTGAGAATCGAACTCACGACTCCCCGATCTCTAGTTGGGGCGCGTTAACCACTACGCCATGAGAGGACTCATGAACGCAGAAGTTAACCTGAATTCGATTTCAGCTCAATAATCACGTGGTCCTCTTTCGCAAAGTGCACCTCTTTCGGAAGAATTAGATGCCCATCCAAACACAACGCTTTCTATATATATCCAATGCCTAGCCCGAGAGCGCATTGTTTTTTAGATATAGGAATAGCACACTACACTAGCCAGCAACTGCGCTGGCTGAGGTTTCTATTGTGTGGGCTTCCAATGGGTCGCGACGTTCTCAAACGACCGGTTACGGAACATGAGTCCGTTGCTCGATAAATACTTGTTTTAATTATGAATCGTGGTTTACGGCCAACCAGCCGAGTGGAAGTTTAACAACTACCGAAAAGCTAAACATTACATATAATTTGCAATTGGATTAGATGGACAAATTGATGTGAAGATTTGCGAAAAAGTTACACGTCTTCTCAGTGAGAATCGAACTCACGACTCCCCGATCTCTAGTTGGGGCGCGTTAACCACTACGCCATGAGAGGACTCATGAACGCAGAAGTTAACCTGAATTCGATTTCAGCTCAATAATCACGTGGTCCTCTTTCGCAAAGTGCACCTCTTTCGGAAGAATTAGATGCCCATCCAAACACAACGCTTTCTATATATATCCAATGCCTAGCCCGAGAGCGCATTGTTTTTTAGATATAGGAATAGCACACTACACTAGCCAGCAACTGCGCTGGCTGAGGTTTCTATTGTGTGGGCTTCCAATGGGTCGCGACGTTCTCAAACGACCGGTTACGGAACATGAGTCCGTTGCTCGATAAATACTTGTTTTAATTATGAATCGTGGTTTACGGCCAACCAGAAGTAGTAAGTAGCCAGTAAGCCAGTAAGCCAGTAAGCCAGAAGTAGTAAGGCAGTCAGCTGCCTTTTCAAGTTCAACGGATGTATTAATGATGTTAGAAGTTGACTCATTTTGTAATCGTAACCGAGAATCATAAAGTTCCCAATTGGTTTTTCGGGGATTTCTAAACGTTTCCCTCACTATATCTTTGGTAGCAAATTCGAATAAAATTTGCCTATGATCTGATAGCGATATTTCATCAGATACCCGCCATTTTTCAATGCTACCCGATATTGTTGAATTGCAGAGAGTTAAGTCTAACACTTCTTCCCTCACAGCATTAATAAAAGTAGGGGCGTTACCCCTATTACAAATGTCAATATCATTTTGAGATATAAAACTGAAAAGAGACTCACCTCTACTGTTGATATCGGTGCTGCTCCAGATAGTGTGGTGGGCGTTAGCGTCACATCCGATGATGAACCCTTTGTTTTGTCTCCTGCAGTGGGACACGAAAGCTGCAACTTCTGGAGGAGGTACTTCTTCAACATCGCCAGGAAAATAGGCGGACGCAACGTATATTAGCGTATTTCCTTTCGCGGTTGGCACCTCTAAAGAAATTGCAGCAATGTCCTTTCCGATAAATTCTGTAATTGGTGTAAATTTAGCATTGCAGTTAACTAGAATTGCAGCTCTCGGGACGAGCTGAGTATTATCATAGATTAACTTACATCCTAATATATTGATTCCTAAAATTTTGTGGTTTTTCGTCCATGGCTCTTGTAAAAGCGCCACGTCTATTTTGTCCTTTGTAAAAGTTCTAGATAAGATTGCTGAAGCTGCCTTTGCATGGTGAAGGTTCTCTTGAATGAATTTTATGCTTCTCTGTGTCATTTTATTCGTGTTTATTTGTTTCTAATGTTTTGCAGGCAGATTGTTCAGCCTTTGTTGACTGTTTTGGTCTGTCGGGTAGTATTTGCCCTCGTATTTGCCGGTATGGCAGAGAGTTGTTTCCACCCTTGCTGGAACCCAGTAGAGGACTAATGGATCTGTTTAGGTTTTTGTCGCTCCTATCTTTATGGGTTTTTGAAGAGCCTTCACAACCATTTTCCATGATAATTGTTTTGACGTAGAAGTACGTCTCTCTTCTCTATACAGGAGTGAAATTGGAATTTCAAAACCAAGAGCGTTACGTTGGCATGAAATATCTTAAACGTTTATAACTTTTCGCTGGCTTAACGAAATTTCTTGATTAGCATCTCAATCGAAAGCCAAGACATCAAAGCTTCATGTCGTTTACTTACTGAATCCCACATACCTGTCCAAATAGTTTAATAACTGTTTTAAAAGAGAACGTTGATTTCCATCAAATCTATAAATAGGGGTGACTAGAGAAAATTTGACGTCATTTGCTTTTCACTCTCCGATTGGCTCGCATCTCAGCAGGCGACTTTTATATCCTGCAAATAAAGAATAAAATAATATGTTAATCAGTCCACAGTCCGGGAAGTCTCTCACTTCTGCACCTACGGCAGCCAGTATATATAGCATAGAAATCCAGTAGGTACGAACTAGTAAGATGTACCAGAATAGTAAAGTGGTGTAAAAAGCTTTCTTAAGATAGGTAGATACAACAGTCCTTTCCCCTTTAGAAACTTTCTAATAACTCTTCAAAAAGGTAGTTACGCGTTAAAACAACTCATACAATGAACAACCGGAAATTTATCCAGAAAATTCCATCATTTTATCTTCAAAAAGTGCCTTTTTGTTCATTTCATGGCTACAATAAAGCATTCAAATCTTTGGATATTACTCTCAGCATTACATTTGACAACTTCATCAACACTAAAGAACAATTTCATTCAACTCATGATACAGCAATCGCTTCTTAAAAGAACAACTATGTTCACAATACGACAATTTCGTCAGCTCTAAAGAACCATTTAGTTCAACTCAAATTGGCAATTTCACCATACTTTCCACAAACAAATAAAATTGGCAATTTCACCATACTCAGATAAATAAAATTGGCTAACTCGCCACCTCAAAGAAAAACAATAATCGTCAACGCACGTTTCCATGATCCTCGTCGCCACTTTTATATCCTGCAAATAAAGAATAAAATAATATGTTAATCAGTCCACAGTCCGGGAAGTCTCTCCTTCTGCACCTACGGCAGCCAGTATATATAGCATAGAAATCCAGTAGGTACGAACTAGTAAGATGTACCAGAATAGTAAAGTGGTGTAAAAAGCTTTCTTAAGATAGGTAGATACAACAGCGACAGATCGGCTTGTTCTGACCGGGCGTGCTTCTCAGGCACAGACATCGATAGCGAAGGACGCCCCCGTTTGTCTTGCTTCGTTCAAATCAAACTGTCGAGCGAGCGAGAGAAGATGCCGTCCGAAGCTAAAGCCATCACCGCTGCCGCCGCCTAGAAGAAGAAGAGGAAGCAGTCCACAGGAGAAATTGCGGTCGAACTGTGAACACGGTCGGGCGAGTCATTCTCGCTTTGTGGTTCACCGCTTGTTTGCGTTCACCCAGCCATCGTCATCGCCGCCGCTAATTTCATCGGCCGAGGAGCTGTTGACCCGCGCTTCAAAATTTCGACTCGTGATGAAATCATCATTGGTGGTCAAGAAGCAATCCCGTTAGGAGCAAATACCAGAAGCCCCCTGAGTTTTGCTGGTCCGAGCAGTGTTATTTATCCGTAACAACATCGAAGCTAACAAAGCCATCGGTTCTTTTCAGAGCCATCAAATTTGTGGAAAAGAGTTAAAAGAGAAATATTTCCGACTTTATTTATAACTTCTAGTATTCCTAAATCAATTTCACGGCCTCATACAAAATTTCATTTGTCGTGAATAATTTATGACTCAACCATTTGAGATTGTACTCACGGACGCTGCTGCAGTGCCGTCGGGGTGAGTGCTCACAACGATTGCAAAACAGAGTGGCTTTTCCAACAGCGCCTTTTATGTTCCATATTTTATGGGAACACTTTGATTAGGAAAATTATCCCATGTAACAAAATTGCGACATATTTAGAATGCTTTTGAAAAGACATTCTCATTGAACAATTGTAATAATTTTGGCACCCATGGGTCAGGAATTTACCGTCATAATAAAGAAAACTATTAATTATCAATAGCTCGTATTGAATATCATTCCAACAATTCATGTTCGACCAATTTCTCACGTATTAGTATTCTCCGCAATTTTCAAGTAATTCCAAGCAAAACACATATTGGCACATACCCATTTCCCAGATTGGTCGATCAGAAAGCGAAGAGCACAAAAGGGAGGAGCATCATCTGCTATTCCAATGTTATAAAACATGCTGTCTTCGTTGGATTCAGTTTCATTCCATTTCCGCTTTCGAGCTGGTAAGAGCTCCTCCGAACTTGCTTAGCGAGAAGTACCTCGCTGCTAGAAGCCTGCTGAGCTGTTAATCCAGAATCTGGTTTGTGAAATCGCTCGAGATTTCAAGATTGAGCTACGTTTCCAGATTTCAACTAAATCCCTGTGTACGCTACTCTGTTGCTGTTGTGTACCCATGAAATATTAAGCTTGTTTGTCGAATAAACTGAGAACTTATTCACATCTTCTTATTCTTCTTCTTCTTGGCATTAACGTCCTCACTGGGACAGAGCCTGCTTCTCAGCTTAGTGTTCTTATGACACTTCCACAGTTATTAACTGAGAGCTTTCTTTGCCAAAGTTTCCCTTTTTGCATTCGTATATCGTGTGGCAGGTACGATTATACTCTATGCCCAGGGAAGTCAAGAAAATTTCCATTACGAAAAAAAAAATCACAGAACATCAGATGTAACTTGAATTTTAACATATATTTTTTAAAATTTTTCCAATCACAAGTTTATAAGTAATAACGGTTTGACTTAACTGTAATTTTCGACGAAAAATTCAAAACTTTTTATCTTAAAATCTGATAGCCTCACACAAAAACTGTCTTCAGCAAACTTATTCATCTCGTCAAAATCTACAACTTTTCTGAAGATACCATGAAGCTATTCCTTCAATATGTTTAGTTATGTCAATCATAAAAAATCGTCAAAAAATCACTTTAGTCAAACCATTACTGCTTTTCAACGCGTGATTGGAAAAATCACTCAAAAACATATGTTAAAATTTATGTTATGTCTGATATTCTGTTAAAATTTCATTCAAATCAGTCCATAAATAACTGAAATATAGTTTATCAAAGTTGGTCATTTTGCATGAAAAATCAAAAGAGTTTCAGTTTTTATTTCTCAGCGAAGAATCACACCATCAACGAAAATAGCGCGAAAGCAATAACCAATCGCGTGCGAGTAGCGAACGGAGTGACGAAACAACCAAGCGAGAGCCCCACCACTCGCCATCGGTGAACGGAGCTCGAGCAAATAAAACCACTGGTTGTTCTGCTCCCAGCTCATTCACAAATCGAACGGCATAACGAACGGATCAAGCAGCGGAGCAGCAAAGAAGAGTGCGTGAAAGCCACAGCAGTGTGCGAGTAGCGAACGGAACCAGAGAGCGAAAGCAACAACTGAAAATCATTCAGTGGACGGATTAGTAGTCAGCGCCAACCGGCGACCTGTTGGAAAGTAACGCCAGCAAAATATACACCATCTGCCTCTCCTTACCATTCATATTCTTGTACTTGATGAATTGAATTGAATGGTTTGGTTTGGCGATGGAGCAAAGAGTTATTAAGGATGATTTTACTTAACAAAGAGTTGTTGATAAATATTCCAATCAATAAGAGTTGTTTTGAAAAAGTTCACTTTTATCAGAAATTTCTGCTTTACCAAAGAGTTGTTAATGAAATTCCTGCATCAAAGGGTCGAGTTTCTCCCCACGAATATTTCCAGCCAGGACCAGTCATGGAGGACAATCCATCCCGAGCATCACGGCCCCCGCTTCCAAAATTCTTAATTCAAGTTGCTTATTACAATTGGTCAGGAAACAGTTTATTGAACAGTATTTAAAATCTGTCGCAATTTTAATACATTTTCCAATTTAATACTCGAGAATTTAGGAAGTGTTCCCCCATTATATGATAAATCAACGATGCTGTTAGAAATACCATACAATGCTGAGTAGCATGATGTTATTACGGTCCGACGGCGCTGCAGTGGTAAATTCTCAAATACATGTAATTATGTGGGGTAAATTATGTGAACCAAATTGTAGTATACCGCGATATATAGATCATTATAGATAAATCAGTAAATATTATCCAATAAACCCTTTTATGAACGTATGTTGGCCCTGAAAAGGGCCGATTGAGCTTGGATGCTGTGACCACGAGTTTACCACGAGGCGAAATCTAGAAGCGCGGATCGGTCAACCTAGAAATCTTGAGCGATTTCACAGACCAGATGCTGGATTGGCAGCTTGAAGAATAACAGCTCAGCAGATTTCTAGCAGCGAAGTACTTCTCGCTGAGCAAGTTCGGAGGAGCTCTTACCAGCTCGAAAGCGGAATTAGAATGAAACTGAATCCGACGAAGGAAGCATGTTTTATAACCTCAGAATAGCAGATGATGCTCCTCCCTTTTGTGCTCTTCGCTGATCAACCAATCTGGGAAATGAGTATGTGCCAATAATGTGTTGGGCTTAGAATTACTTGAAAATTGCGGAGAATGCTAATGCGTGAGAAATTGGGCAAACATGAATTGCTGGAAGGGTTGACATTAACTAAATATTCAATACGAGATATTGATAATCAAAAGTTTTCTTTATTAGGACGGTAAATTTCTGATCCATGGGTGCCAAAATTATTACAATTGTTCAATGAGAATGTCTTTTCAAAAGCATTCTTAATATGTCGCAATTTTGTTACATGTGATAATTTTGCTAATCAAAGTGTTCCCACAAAATATGGAACATCAAAGACGCTGTTGGAAATGCCACTCTATTTTACAATTGTTGTGGAATGTTGAGCACTCACCCCGATGGCACTGCAGCAGCGTCCGCGATTACAGTCTCAAAATGTTGAGTCATAAATTATTCATGACAAATGAAATTTTGTATGAAACTGTGAAATTGATTTAGGAATATAAGAAGTCATATATGAAGTCGGAAATATTTCTCTTTTAACTCTTTTCTACTAATTTGATGACCCTGAAAAGGGTCGATGGCTTTGTTAGCTTCGATGCTCTTACAGATAAATAACACTGCGGGATGTTATCAGTTGATTGCCATGGTCAAACGGGGAATCCTCAACTCAAATGTATAAATTTGAGCAAGTTATTTGCTTATACGACGAACCGAAAGTTTCGTGACGTGGATGGCGCACAACAGTAACAGGTAGTGGATCACCGGGCTTAAGTCAAAATCTGATGATGGCGGCGATGACGATGGCTGGGTGAACGCAAACAAGCGGTGAACCACAAAGCGAGAATGACTTGCCCGACCGTGTTCACAGTTCGACCGCAAATTTTCCTGTGGACTGCTTCCTCTTCTTCTTCTTCTTCTTGGCGGCGGCAGCGGTGATGACTTTGGCTTCTGACGGCATCTTCTCTCGCTCGCTCGACAGTTTGACAGCGAAGCAAGACAAACGGGGAGGTCCCTCGCTATCGATGTCTGTGCCTGAGAAGCACGCCCAGTCAGAGCAAGACGATCTGTTGCCTGCTGAGATGCGATCGAAGCGGTGAATTGAAAGCAAATGACGTCAAATTTTCTCTAGCACCCCTATTTATAAATTTGCTTGAAATCAACGTTCTCTTTTAAAACAGTTATTAAACTATTTGGACAGTTATGTGGGATTCCGTAAGTGTGTCTTTCAATTGAGGTGCCATTCAATGAATTTCGTTAAACCAGCAAACAGTTATAAGAGTTCAAAATATTTCATGCCAACGTAAGGCTCTTGGTTTTGAAATTCCAATTTCACTCCTGTATGGAGAATTTTTATTTTACTTTCAAACTGTGCGGTATAATCAAATGCAAACGCATTCAGTTCCCGATGGTTAGTGCCTGTGCTTTAACTGTTCATAAGTCGCAAGGTGGAACTTTCCCCGAGGTCGTGTACGACTATGACAAAAGTCTGGATCAGCAATTGGTATATGTTGGTTTGTCACGGGTTACTTCACTGCAAGGACTATTTTTGACAAACTCTACCAATTCTTCCCAGTTCCATCACGCCAAAGGCAGCAATTCCAAGGGTTGACTTGAAGAATGAGCTGCAGCGCTTAGGCAATCATCGATTAGTGACGCTTTGAGACGTGAAATACTGGATCATAGTGGCCCAGCCTGCATATTGATGAGTATCAATGTACAGAGCCTAAATGCTCATGCAATGGATATTGCTACAGACCAAAGCACTGGACCGATTCAATCGATTATCACGATCGAAGCACTCGAGCTATCAAACATCTAATCTACTGGAGGAGTTTGGTGAACTACAGCTGGAGCCAGAAACCGATCACCCAACCAAGCAACACAAGGAAGCAACGATCAAACAAACAAATTCAATCATCTGGCATTATTCCTGGAACACCAAACACTGGTTCTCGAAACCACAGAACGACAAATGGTTCTTTTCAGGACTACCAAAATGAGTCCAAAAAGAGTTAACTTCTGAAAAATTCATCCGATCAATAACAACACAAAACTAGTACACTTACAAATTCATACACATGACAAATCAAATTATTAATCATCGTAGTTCTACGTCAACCCCGCGGTAATGTAATAGACATTACCCACCCCATTTTTTCGAGTTCAAGTCCATCAGCTTCATCTTTTTGAGTAGGATCGGCCATTTGTGCATCCTCTACAGCTCCGCTGAATTGAGGATCTTCTCTGGTATATCCTACACTGTCTGAAGCCGTTTTTTCACCTCTCGTTATTTCGTTATGACTACCTTCAGTACTCTCCGTATTAGTGTTTCGGTGCCTTATATAGGCTACTCCAAATTTGTAGTCGATTATGAACTTGTTGGATTCTAGAGACTTCATGGAAACGTTATCAACGGTGAACATAAGTTCCACGTGATGTTGCTTTACCGTGTATCTCTTGAGGACCCTCCAAGAATCAACTAGCAAGCCTTCATTCTGACTTTCCACTAGAGCAAAGATTTCTTCATTTGAGTCTTGTTCACTTAGTGGAAAAAATCCCATCAAAATTTCAGGCCTGGGTATGTCCTTTTCATCCACTGCAATTAGGCATGCGTTCTCCCAAGGTAGAATTTGGGAAATTGTTTCCTTTAACCAGTTAGCAGTATCTTGGTTTTTGCAGGTGACAATCATATGCCCTGGCCTAAACACGCGGCTGCCGAACTTAGGCTTGATTGGTTCCTTTCTTTGTTCAGCAACTTTTTTAAGAATTTCATTTTGCGTCGCAGTAAGTTGTTGGGTAGAAAGTTCTATATTAGGGAAGCCTTCGGGAAGAATGCCAATCCTTATATAGTTCGCTACTTCCGAGTATAATGGTTTATGAGGCCCACTGTTTCCAGCAGCCTCTTTGCGTACAGACGACCCTTCCCCCTTCCTAGCTTGTTCCAGTCTGTTTTCAACTCAGGACCTAACTTGTAAAGTTCTTGGCATTACGTCCTCACTAGAACAGAGCCGGCTGCTCAGCCTAGTGTTCTTATGAGCATTTCCACAGTTATTAACTGAGAGTTTTCTTTGCCAAAATTGCCATTTTCGCATTCGTATATCGTGTGGCAGGTACGATTATACTCTATGCTCAGGAAAGTCAAGGAAGTTTCCATTACGAAAAGATCCTGAACTGACCGGGAATCGGACCCAGACATCTTCAGCATGGCTTTGCTTTGTAGCCGTGGACTCTAACCACTCAGCTAAGGAAGGCCCCTAAAAAATGTATTAGTGTGTCCAAAATAATTTAAAACAGTGCTTCACAATTCAATTATTTTCAACGTTTTTTGGATCCTTCATGACCGTATGGGCATTTTTATCTCGTAGAGGAAGTTTTTCTCTTCATTTTTGTATGTTCTTTGACTTTATTTATTTATTTGTTCCATCAACAGGCTAATACTAAAACTTGGTTACTCTGTGCAATTAATAATTGAGGACAAAAAACTAAAATCACTTCCTTAGGGGGACCAAAATACGACCGTTACCCTACATATCTCGTAACAATTTCGCTGCGGTTAGTTCATGAAAGAATGACATTATTTTTACAGTACGTTTCTAACCTACATGAAGCATACAACTTATACCGTCAATGTATTTTCACATCCTACAAGTACTCATAATTAATTAATATGGTAATGTTACTGATAATCAACTGCCCGTTCATTTCCATGCTAGGGGAGATATTTCTGCTTCCAGGTATTTTTTATATCTTGTAGCAGAGCAATAAAACTAGTTTTTATCTACAAACGTATACACAATGATAAATTTCTGACAAACGAAACAAAAGTTTAATCGCTCGTTTTTAATTTAATTGCTTAATTTACAATGATAACCATATTAGTCTCGGTACAGACAGTAAACTGATATAAATGGATTAATTAGCAGCAGTACTATTTTTGACTTTCTTAATGACATCGAATATAACGGGTATCCTTCATATATGCAACTAGACGTACTCAAATTAAATGCATTTTATTTCTAAAATTCGATTCCGGCTTATTACAATCCGCTCGTTAAATGCATAGAAATCGACTTAGACTGATTGTCATCGTGTATTTTCTGTGTAAGCTTATCAGAAACCGCACTTTTCTTCATTAGCCGGCCAAAGTAGAATTTCAAAGGATTCTTTCGTTATAAGAAAACACATCAAAGAAAGAAATAGTAGGAGTCTATGGTTACGGCCAGCAGCAGCATGATGCTTAAACAATCTCCTTGTTATGATACCTCGTCCTTGTTTCGGCGTCTTCTAGCCATATCCTTGTCAACGAGCATTGGCGTTCTTTAACCCTCTAATACCCAAATTTTTATTTTCGGTCTAAATATCATTTTTCGTTATCCAAAATCGATCTAAACACGTTATGGGCAATTATTTATTTTTATTCGCGAATTTGTGAATTTTGGTTTTTGATTTTTATAATTTTTATTTTTGGACATCCCTATCCTTTTTAATTTTTTCTTGAGGCCTCTTCTGGTAACTGATTTTTGACAATAATAAAAATTTAAGTTTTCAAGGTATTTTTTAAAATATTAAATTTTGAGTTTTTTTCTGTAATATTTTTTATTTTCAGTGTAATTAACGGAAAAATAGATTTTAAATTATTTTAATACCACCAAGCTCTTCTTCTGTAATAGGTTGGTCGTAGAAAAATATAAAAGGTTCGATTTTTTATATTACACGTTAAATGAACCCCAGGCATTTGTAGGTTATATAGGAAAACAATTTTTCAAACAATTTTCAAAAATAGAAAAAAGTTTCAAAAGTCATAAAAAACTTTTCTTATATGCATGTTATGAGTCAAGGTTCAAGCCACAAATAAAATCATTTTGATTTCTGAGCTACGAAAAAATACACAAAATTCCAAAGTGTACCCCGTCTAAAGGCGGGGTTGGGTATTAGAGGGTTAACCGATATCTTGGCAGCGCCCAACGACCGAGGAAAATTTATAAAGATGACGAGTCAGGATAAACGAAAAGGGTTGATTTCGGTTTATTGCTTGAGTTTTTGTTTTAATTATTGTTAATAAAAAAGGGAGTCGAGGGTCAAAGCAGGGCGCTTGTCTTGAAGGTATAGCCAGTTTCTTGCTGGCTGATAAAAAAGGGTGCAGTTGTGAGGTGGCTGCTTCGACGAACACGGTTCAGTCGGTAAATTAGGGGCGGTTGGCTGACACGGCACAGTTTATTATAGCAGCACTACGAGCTTCTGGGTAGAAGTGCTTAAATTAATTAAATTTGTAGGTAGTAATATAGCTGCGACAGAGAATTAAGGTTTTATGGAAATGCTTGTAACTGCTGCCATAAAAAATCCATTTTTGTGTGACTTTGAGATGTGACACAGTATATTCGAGTTTTATTCAAATGTAAATATTTCAAAACATATCACACAAATTCCAATAAACTAAGTAAAAAAAAGAGCTTTATTTATAGAACTTGAAAAAAGAAAGATTCGGCCATATTTGTTCACATTTAATTTAAAAGGAAGAAACTCGTTTCACTACGATTTTCAACATTAGTTGCTTCACTCTTGGAAGAAAGCACGCATTCCGGAGAAACGTCATTTTTCCATTTTTGTAGTATTTAGACAGTATTAAATCTCACTTTTATAAAGAAAGTTGTGAATTCAGAAAATTATCCTACTTTATTTAGGTAGTTTCAAAACATCCGCCTTACAAATAATTTGTGTACGCCTAGTACGAGAGTAGGGGGACATGGGGCAAGAAGGACACCCGGGGCAATAGTGCCACTTCTAATTTCACGTAGTACAAATCAACTTTTTGATGTTTAACGCAGGATAAGTATAAATTGAGTACTAATTGAGGGTTGTGTAAATATTACAGTTAAAAATGTTTTGTACAAAACAATAGAAAAATGTCTTTAACTCACCAACGCAAAATATGCGAAATATTATAAGAATGTAAGACTGGAAAACAAGGTTTGACTCTCAATAAATACAAAACATATTGATTTTTCCGCACAGTATTGATGATTTTCAATTGTTTAATATAGCTGTGAGGAATTTTTTTTCAAAAAAGTCCTTTTGACATTATATTTTACATATATAATAACAGTATGTCTTATGGGGCAAGAGGGACACCGCAATTTTCTCATATAAAATCAAATGAACTTTTATTTTTCTTGTTTAATATTGCATTAAATCAATGTTTCTTACTAAATAAAATCAAAATAAACCATCTTGGACATTCGAAATGGTTTCTGATTTTTTTACTATTATTGTTACAGTCAAATATGGGGCCCAGTTAGCCGTAGCGGTAAACGCGCAGCTATTCAGCAAGACCAAGCTGAGGGTCGTGGGTTCAAATCCCACCGGTCGAGGATCTTTTCGGGTTGGAAATTTTCTCGACTTCCCAGGGCATAGAGTATCTTCGTACCTGCCACACGATATACACATGCAAAAATGGTCACTGGCATAGTAAGCTCTCAGTTAATAACTGTGGAAGTGCTCATAAGAACACTAAGCTGAGAAGCAGGCTCTATCCCAGTGGGGACGTAACGCCTGAAAGAAGAAGAAGTTACAGTCAAATAAGATGAAAACTAAATTAATTTCGTTAAATTACTTTTTAACTATAAGTCAACTTTTATCCCTCAGTTTTTAACTTTACTTACTCTACAATTTATCGTTTAGGCGGGGAAATAATAATATACAAAATTTGTGGCATTTTGCTCTGGTGGTCTTCTTGCCCCATACGAGTGGCACTCTTGCCCCGTGCCTCGTTTAAAAACCTCATAAGAAGGGACATTTTCAAAAATCTCAAATCATCATGTGTTTCTTATATTTTTGAAATCTATCGACAACATCCTTTAGAACAAGAGGTGAGCTTGCCCCTACACTGGAATAATCTTCAAAAATTGTGCTAATCAACCATGATATGAACCTATATATCTTAAGGTGTCCTTCTTGCCCCCAGCCCCCCTACTATGTGCATTTACGAGCTCATTGCAATTCTTAGCAACAGTTAGTTACAGTTGCAATTCTTAGCAATAGTTACTAACATAAAATTTAATTCGTCACGCTTTTTCCTACTTTTTTTTAATTTCTTTATTAGTATCATTCCAAACAATACATTCATTTCTAGGTGTTCTGTGTTATTAGACAACACTATCATCCTAATTTGGTAAAACTTATTTAAGATTTAATTAACATTTTGTTAACAACATATTACATTTCATTTGCCGTAGCAGTTCAGATTTTTTATAGGTGAGCTGATTTCACCTGCTTATAAGAGAAAAAAAACGTTTTCAATTTACTCAACCTAACTTAACCTAAACATATAACGCATTAATCGTGGCAATAGAAGATTGTAACGATTTTTGCCTGAAATGATTAATTATTTTATTTGAAATTTGTTCCAATGTTTCAACATTGGATATTCTATGTAGTTCATTGGTACTATATCATGGAGGAAGCTTCAGAATCATTTTAATGTTTTATTTTGAATTCTCTGCAGAGCTTTCTTTCTGGTATTACAACAGCTAGTCCATATTGGTACAGCATACAACATGGCTGGCCTGAAAATTTGTTTGAATATCAAAAGCTTGTTCTTAAGACAAAGTTTTGATTTTCTATTGATAAGGGGATAAAGACATTTTACATATTTATTAAATTTGGCTTGAATGCCCTCAATGCGATTTTTGGAAGTTAAATTCTATCTAGCATGAGCCCTAGATACTTAACTTCATCTGACCAATTTATTGGAACCCCTCTCATCGTGACAATATGTCTACTTGAAGGTTTCAAATAAAATGCTTTTGGTTTATGTGAGAATATTTTTAGTTGAGTTTTGGAAGCATTAGGAGAAATCTTCCATTTTTGCAAGTATAAAGAAAAAATATCCAAACTTTTTTGCAATCGACTACAGATGACACGCAGACTTCGTCCTTTGGCGGAGAGGCCTGTGTCATCCGCAAACAAGGATTTTTGACATCCCTGAGGTAACTCAGGTAAGTCAGATGTGAAAATATTGTATAATATTGGTCCCAAAATGCTGCTTTGGGGAGCAACAGCTCCTACAGGAAGTCTTTCAGATCTGGAATTCTGATAATTAACCTGAAGCGTACGATATGACAGATAACTTTGAATTATTTTGACAATGTATGTTGGAAAATAAAGGTTTTTTGATTTTTCGATCAAACCTTCATGCCAAACACTGTCGAATGCTTTTTCTATGTCTAGAAGAGCAAGACCAGTAGAATAGCCTTCAGATATGTTGGAACGGATCAAATTTGTTACACGTAAAAGTTGATGAGTGGTCCAATGTCCATTGCGGAATCCGAACTGTTCATTAGCAAAAATTGAATTTTCGTTGATGTGGACCATCATTCTGCTCAAAATGACCTTTTCAAAAAGTTCACTGATGGAGGAAAGCAAAGTGATGGTTTTAAAATTGGAGCAACCATTCGTCAGGAAAATATGCTAATTGAAAACATTTGTTAAATATATCAACTAAAAATGATAAGCTACTTTCTGGAAGTTTCTTGATGAGGATGTAGAAAATTCCATCATCGCCAGGAGCTTTCATATTTTTGATTTTTTTTAATAATAGTTCTCACTTCTTCCAAATCAGTCTCCCAGGCATTTTCGAAAATGATCTCTTGATTGGAATTTTTTCGAAGTACTGAGTAACTTCATTTTCAATTCGACTAGTAAGTCCTAAATTAAAATTGTGCGCGCTTTCAAACTGCATAGCAAGTTTTTGAGCTTTTTCGCAATTAGTTAGTTATAATTTGTTTTCCTCTTTCAATGCCGGTATTGGCTTCTGAGGTTTTTTCAAAATTTTAGATAATTTCCATAAGGGCTTAGAGCCAGAGTCCATTTGAGAAATTTTATTTTCAAAATTTTTGTTTCTTTATTGTGCAAAACGTTTCTTGATTTCTTTCTGCAAGTTCTGCCATATAATTTTCATAGCAGGATCGCGAGTGCGTTGAAATTGCCTTTTCCTCACGTTCTCAAGGCGGATCAAGAGTTTAAGATCATCGTCTATAATCACGGATTAAAATTTACTTCACATTTTGGAATTGCAATGCTCCTGGCTTCAACAATGGAATTTGTTAAAGTTTCAAGAGCATTGTCAATATCAAGTTTAGTTTGTAAATAAATGTTAACATCAAAGTGAGAGTCAATATACGTTTCATATATATTCCAGTCGGCTCGAAAATAATTGAAAGTGGAGCTGATAGGATTGAGAATCGCTTCATGGGATATTTGAAATGTAACAGGGACATGATCAGAATCAAAATCAGCATAAATAACTAATTGGCTACAAAGATGATTAGAGTCGGTTAAGACCAAATCAATCGTAGATGGATTTCTAGAAGAGGAAAAACATGTAGGGCTATCAGGGTATTGAATTGAGAAATATCCTGAAGAGCGCTCATCAAATAAAATTCTGTCGTTGGAATTACTTTGAGAATTATTCCATGACCGATGTTTGGCATTAAAGTAACTAATGACAAAAAAATTGACTTATTGCAAGTCAATTTTTGCCAGTCAGTTTGGAGCAAATTAACTTGCTGTCCAGAGCATTGAAAGGGCAAATAGGCAGCTATGAAAGTATACTTACCAAGCTGTGTTTCAACAGAAATACCTAAAGTTTCGAAAATTTTAGTTTCAAATGACAAAAACAGTTGATGTTTTATATGCCTATGAATGATGATTGCAACTCCCCCACATGCCCCATCAAGACGATCAACGATTAACATAAAAGTTTGGATCTCTTTTGAGTTTAGATCCAGGTTTAAAATATGTTTCAGTAATAACTGCTATATGCACGTTATTAACTGTAAGAAAATTAAACAGCTCGTCCTCTTTACCATTCAGAGAACGAGCATTCCAATTTAAAATAATTAAATTATTATTTGGATCCTTTATCTTTATCTTTATCTTTATTGGAGCAGGGAAAAGCCCGTTTGAGTAGAGCTTTCTTAAAAGCTCTTTCTCAAATGGGCATAAAACCTCCTCTTCTTTTCATATCAACAGAATACAAATTCCCAATGATACAATTCTTAACGCTAAAGTACACTATACAACAATACAGATCTTAAAGCTAATCGTTTACATCTACTAACTTAATCATAATGTTACAACAAAATTTTACGGAAGTGGTTTTTGTTGGAGACACGGGACAAATGAAAATCGAACGCATGAAAACATTGATTAAAAATGCGACACATACCACTTATAGGCTCATTATAGCCATAGTTTGTACGAAATATTGGAAGACGGAAGAACTGATGAGAACGAAGATCAGTTTGGACGTTGCACACAAGGAAGCAATTCCTCTGTAATTCGAAACTTCCCCTTTAGCGCCTTTTTTGAAGACTGGGAAAATATACGAATTTTTCCATGCACTCGGAAAACAGCCAGAAGAGAGCGAACGGTTAAATATAGTTGACAATGGCTTCGAAAGGGATGAGCTGCAACTTTTAAGAACAACAGCTGGAATTCCATCAGGACCAGGGTTTGTTGAGCACTTCAACCTGTCACAAGCTAACTCAACTGTGAGTGACGAAATCCTTGGGTGAGGGCCAATAGCGGAACGTTGAGGTACCATAGCTGCGGCTTCTTGAACATGATGGGGTGTCAATGTTGTAGAAGTGAAAACTGATGAGAAATGTTGTCTGAATAAAGCAGTAATCGAAGAGAGACTTGAAGCCTTCTTTTCTCGAAGCGTCATAGTTGACGGTAATCCTGACTCCTTTTTTTGATCATCGATATACGACCAAAACTTCTTAGGGTTCAATTTGAGGTTGCGCTGGGTGCGGCGGATGTAACTGTGATATAGTCTATCATTCAGACGTTTGTATTCACTATTGCAGGTCAGATATTGTGTTTTGGTAAGAGCATTACGTTTTTTTGAGAATTTTTTCAGAGCTGACTTTTTAGTTGTTTTTAATCTTTTAAGAGCTTTGGTGGACCAAGGCGGGAAAGAAGGATCTTTATGAGAAGTTTTAGGCGTGAACAAACCTATCGCGTGAGTTACAGCGAAACTTACTACTTCGACGGTTGTATCCACGCTTAGACCTCGTAGCATGTCATCCCAATCAATTGAACTCAAAAACTGATTCATTTTGATAAAATCAGTTTTTCTGAAATTGTAGTGGATACCGCTAGAAATGGGTTTGAATTCATACGGGACTCTGTTTTTCAAATAAAGTTGTATAGGTGGATGATGTCGACAATCCTTAACGAGAGGAGCGGCCGCTTTTACAACAGCCGCTTTTTAACAGTCCATTAGTAAAACGCAATCACATAACAATTTGATTAGAAAATTTTACACCTATTTGGACTGCTTGAGTCATAGTGGTGGCTTTGAACATTGCATCAATCATTAGATTCAATAGTTCTGTTAGAAAATTAAAATCAGAGGCAGACATATCATTTGAAGTTTTGTCGTCATAAGTAAAAAATTTGTGCTTCTTCTCTTCAAGATGTTTGAGAAGAAGTTCGCGATCGTTAAGAGTTTCCGGCAAAACGCGACAGTCTCCTTTCTTTGCGATTTGGAAGGAAACCTTGATCCCCTAATGGAGTTCAAGATCTCCTGCCTAAATTTCCCAAATTCGGAACAACTGACCACGATAGGCGGCACTCTTTGCTTCATCACTTGAATCAAAGAGTCTGGGCTAGAGGCTGCTGCGATTTGATGTTCGGAAAATTTGTCTAGAGCATCGAACTGATTGCTCATTTCGATACAATCATCATATTATTCATTTCATTATTGGAAGAAAGTTCGCATTCCGGAGAAACGTCCTTTCTTCCATTCTTGCCACGTTTAGTGACAGTTTTAAATCCCACTTTTTTTTTGAAGGAAGTTGTGAATTCAGAGATTCACCCTTCCTTTTGTTTGTAGTTGCAACCATGTTTAGTGAATAAACGAAAGAAGATGTGACCTACTAAGAGGTTTTTTTTTTCTCAAGACGGTGTCCAAGAAGGATTACCACCGCTAGCTTTCTCCAACGGGTCCAACTAAAAATCGATGGCACGGGTTCAAACAAGGATCGTAAAGGGTTCAATAGTAGAAAAAATAGTACTGAAAAGTACTGTTTTAGTAGCACTGAAAAGTACCGTTTTCAATTTTAGCACTGAAAAGATCTGTTTTTGTAGCACTGAAAAGTACTGTTTTATTGCTTTAGGTACCTAGTTTTTAAGAAAATTTCCAAGAGCAGAGAGTATATGTGTACGCACAGCACGAAGGTACGATGCGCACTTACGTTTTTTAATATTGTTGTGCCTACAGTGAAGCAGTAAGTTCAAGGAAAAAATCATCAACTTTGCTCTGTAACTGCACATACATAATTACTTAACTAAGCATCATCACGAATGCCAATCCAAAATGGCTCGAATCACACAGCATCAATTGTAATTAAAATTTTCCACCGAAAAGAGTAGTTGAGGAACATCCAGCTATGCTCTTCAAATTGTGCCAAATGGGGAAGCGATCCGAGGTGCAGTCCATGGTTGCACCCATCTGATTAATTAATTAACTTTCTAACGGGCTATTATGGAACCATAAGTGTCACCTTGCAGAATAGTGTACGAGCGTGGAGATGCCGTTGGCCTGTGGCTTCCGTTGACTGGTTTGGGGACCTTTGGCTTGGTTGTTGTCCATCATGTGAGTTGCATTTTCAATATGATTAACCATTTTAAGGGTTTGGAATGACCACGACCAAGTTGTATAAAGTGCAGTGAAATCAGGAATTTGACTAGAGGCACTACTGGTAGGTTTCTTGATAAACACCCAACACCTGGCAGCAGAAATATGTAACACATAACACCTGAAAAATGCATCCAACTTACCAACCTCGGATCGCTTTCCAGCGGGTAGGTATATCACTTTGGAGCGAGTTATGCCTCGAGCTGAGATACATAAAGTTGTACTAACGTCATTTTTCAAAATCCATTTACATAACATTCATTTCATATATAGAGTAAATTAAAATATTTGTGTTTTTGAAACGTATTCATTTCGTTTCAACAGTCTATTTGTTATAGAGTATCGCACTCCAGTGGACGTGGTTGGAATGCGCGCGCGCTTCGAGAGGGCTTCACCGGCAACGTGGAGAGGCCCTGTTATGGAGTATTAGGGCGGTTCAAATCACAAGAAAAGTTTGAAAGTTACACCTCTCATATCTTCCTTGCAACCCTTATGTTAAAAATAGAGTTAAAATTTGAGCATTTTCGGAAGTGATTTGAAACTGACACCTAGATAATGTAGCTTTATGTGGAAATCACTACGGTAAAATTTTGAAAAAAGTCACCAAAATTTAAGTATCTAATCATCTTTAAATGAAAATACACGCTTCGCACCATAAAAAATAAAGTTGCAGAAGACAGCAATTAAATCCAGAGGACTGGCACGACTGTCATCCTGCATACATTTCGGCTCTTCCTCGCATCGGTTTTGGTAATTCGCATTTTGGTACCCACTTTCTGGTCGGTTTGCCCTAACGTGCTCCTGATTTTCGAGTATACGGCTCATGTGCTGTTGGTGCTAGTTTCTGGCAATTAGATATATTTCGTTGAATCGTCGAATTTGATGACGCTTTTCCTCTTTTCAACATTTTGTTGAATGTTTTACGCATCAGTGAGGTATCATTGATGTCTCCTATCAAAAAAATCATATGTTTTGTCAGTCCCAAAAGAATTAAAACAAAGGCACTGGACGCCATGTTGAATCAATGTTGGGTAGCTAATTATTGGCTCATTTCACCCCCTGATTAAATCTAACGAATTGGAGAAGAGGTATGAATCAATTGGTTTGTTATTATTTAGCTGGGGGGGATTATAGTCCTGTAAGTATTTGCAAAAAATCCCAAACTCAAAAACCCCCAAAAAGAATTTGCTTTTTTAGCAACTTTATTAAATAAGGCTTCAGCAATAACGTTTAATAATTAATACTGCATGCATATGATAGTTCTACCGTTCCTTAATATAAACTTTCACACTATTTGGACCACCTTCAAATCCCCACCTAAATCGTTGAAATGTGCACAGAACTTTTTTTTTTATACGGATTATAAAGAGCATATGAGAAGTTTGATTTTTTAACATTTTTTGTAATTTGAGCCGCCCTAAAAGTGCGTTGCATTCGTTAGGAGGCAGCGAGGGAAAAGGATTCCTGTTCTGCCTATAATGGCGGGTGACTGATGCCAATGCGTCTGTAGGTACGACGACTGACTGAACGAAACGTACAGAAATGACGAACCACATCGACCACCGCACACGGAGAAGGGGTGGCTTCAGGGCTGTACTACCTTTACGCTTGGTTTGCTGCTCCAACAGCAGTGATCGTCATCGTCCTGATGTAACACACCTGCCAGGACCGGATTTAATTATCTGTGAGGTAAATTTGAAAAGGTGCAAAATGGGATGTGATTGAAAAGTGAGATTTCTGACCCATCAATTACGAATGTATTCAAAATATTGAACAAAATATAATGATCTTCAGTGTAATCTGAAGACCTTGAAATTTACAGTATTTGTAACAGTACACTTCTTGATGCTTGAAGCTCTACAAAATAAGCAGCAAGTAGCATAAGTATAGACTATAGTAGGATCGGTAAATCATTAGAACCCAAACTCTAGATCGATTTGTTTGGCCTCTAATATCTGAAACATTTGTCACGGCTTTGCAAATTCTGTAATTCACTAAGGGTCTGTCTCAATTGCGTTATTAAAATTAGTTTCAACCCTAAATGCAACTAGGTTAACACAAAATATTGTCACACCGCACAGTGGTACCGCCTATAGGTCATAAATCGAAAATCGAAAAATCAATTATGATCTCAAGATTGTAAAAACATAAATATTATAGGAGTTCCTGTAAAGTATTCATAGTAGGGTCATGAATTATGTAGTGTATTTTTCATGTGTTAAAAATACGTTAAAAAATAAGCAATTTCAGAACATTGTTTATTGTCTTCGCAAACCAGAATCAATTGATTTTTCAATCATTTTAGATTACATAACCTTAGTACCGATGCATATCTATCACATCTGATACATTTTAGAGTGTTATGTGACATCTAGGAGTCAGTATTGATGTGAGTAATGAGGATATAAATATATTCACTTCGTAGATACATCACTTTATTTGAAGTACGTTTTGAATATGTTCTTAATCACATTTAATCAAACTTCTGCCACCACATGATCGTGTTTGAGTAGAAAAATGAACCTGTGAAGGTTTTAGCTGCAAATATTTGCAAATAAGTTAGCAGCGTGCCTTCAAAGTTGTTAGTTTTTACTAATAAAGGCAATGATAAAAATATTCATAGAATTTATTACATGCCAGCATAATTGTAGCTAACTGGAATGAATGTACAAAATAATAAAATTTTCACTTCTATACTTCAATTCAACATGAATACAATTGCCACATTGTACAATGACTTAATGAGTAGTTTTAGTGAGGTTGCTGAGACAATAAAATCTCAAAAAAATAGTAATAGTAAGTCAGCCATTCTAATATATATGACATGACTTCCCAAAGTGTGGAAGGAACAACATGAAAATGTTATTTATTTTGAGCATCAAACAAGATCTTCAACAAAATTCCAGTATCTATAGATCCAGCGCTAAAAAAAATAAAATTGTGAGAATAAAAAATATATTGAGCAGGGAATCTTCTCAAGCCAAAAAAAAAAAAAAAGTCCTGATATATTGCTTTCAATGTAAAGATTTCATTGTCCTTTTCAAAAAATATTTAATACTTTAGTTGATTTTGGACACGGAAGGTGAGATAATTGCAAAGTCGGTTTTATGCACATATAATCATTCATATAAAAGAGCCTTCGGATTATGATCTCCACACCCTAATAAGAGTTTTCTAAGTGATATGAATTACTCTGTCACCTATAGTAAGCAAGTTCGTGGGAAGTTATCAAGCCGGCTTCGTAGACGGCCGATCGACAACGGACCAGATCTTTACTGTACCGCAAATCCTCCAAAAATGTCGTGAATACCAGGTCCCAACGCATCACCTTTTCATCGATTTCAAGGCGGCATACGACAGTATCGACCGCCTAGAGCTATGGAAAATCATGGACGAGAACAGCTGTCCCGGGAAGCTCACGAGACTGATAAGAGCGACGATGGAAGGTGTGCAAAATTGTGTGAAGGTTTCAGGCGAACACTCCAGTTTGTTTGGATCCCACCAGCGACTTCGACAAGGTGATGGACTTTCGTGCCTGTTGTTCAATATTGCACTAGAAGGTGTTATGCGGAGAGCCGGGTTTAACAGCCGGGGTACGATTTTTACGAGATCCAGTCAATTTGTTTGCTTCGCGGTTGATATGGACATCGTCGGCCGAACATTTGAAAAATTGGCAGACCTGTACTTACACCCGCCTGAAACGCGAGGCTGCAAAAGTTGGATTGGTGGTGAATGCGACCAAGACAAAGTACATGCTAGCTGGTGGAGCCGAGCGCGTCAGGGCTCGCCAAGGTAGCAGTGTTACGATAGACGGGGATAGGTTTGAGGTGGTCGGCGAGTTCGTCTACCTTGGATCCTTGCTGACGGCAGACAATAACGTTAGGCGTGAAATACGGAGGCGCATCATCAGTGGAAGTCGGGCCTACTATGGCCTTCAGAAGAAGCTGCGGTCAAAAAAGATTCACACCCGCACCAAATGTAACATGTACAAAACGCTCATAAGGCCGGTAGTCCTCTACGGGCATGAAACGTGGACGATGCTCGAGGAGGACCTGCAAGCACTTGGAGTCTTCGAACGTCGGGTGCTTAGGACGATCTTTGGCGGTGTGTAGGAAAACGGTGTGTGGCGGTGAAGGATGAACCACGAGCTCGCCCAACTCTACGGTGAACCCAGCATCCAGAAGGTGGCCAAAGCTGGAAGGATACGATGTGCAGGGCATGTTGCAAGAATGCCGGACAACAACCCTGCAAAGATGATGTTTGCGTCGGATCCGGTTGGTACAAGAAGGCGTGGAGCGCAGCGAGCTAGGTGGGCTGATCAAGTGCGTATCGATTTGGCGAGCGTGGGGCAGAACCGAGGATGGAGAGATGCGGCCACGAACCGAGTATCGTGGCGTGAAATTGTTGATTCAGTTCATTATCTGTTTAGATGTTAACTAAATAAATGAATGAATTACGACATCAACCTCGGCGGAATTTTAACAGTCAAAAATAATTAATTTGGCAATTTCTGATGGTATTTGATATCCGAAATTGAGTTATATGATTTATGACCGCTTCGTAGAACAAATGGAACCACTGTGCACCGTCACCAAACCGGATAGCAAACAACTCACTCGCGCCGCGCTTCAAAATTATTTTTCAAGGGTGGCGCTGCATTTTTACGTATTTATTAACACTGTGTACAGCCAGCGTATTCGTAGTCTTCCCCGCTGACCTCTACCTGGTTCCCTGCTGAATATTATTTTCGCAATTCTTTCTTCCGACATTCGCACTAAGTGACCAGCCCACTGAAGTCTGCCGTATTTTACACGCTTGATAATACTCGTATCTTTGTACATTTGATACAACTCGTGATTCATGCGTCTGCGCCACACACCAGTTTCTAGTTTCCCACCGATTATTGTCCGCAGCACTTTACGCTCGAAAACACCGAGAGCTTTCTGGTCTGACTCTTTCATCGCTTCGTGCCCGTAGAGAGCCACCGGAAGAATCAATGTTTTATTCAGGGTGAATTTTGTTTCCGTTTGCAAGATGTGGGACCTAAGCTGGTTACGTAGTCCGTAAAAGGCCCTATTCGCAGCCGCAACACTTCTTTTCACTTCGCGGGAAACGTCGTTGTCACATGTCACAAGTGTTCCAAGGTAAAAAAATTCTTCAACAATTTCAAACAAATCACAATCAAACACTACCTCAGCACCTACACCACCATGCCTTACTCTATCTCTACCTGCAACCATGTACTTAGTTTTGGTAGAATTAATGATCAGGCTATCCTTGCTGTCTCCCTTTTCAAAGGCACGAACTGCCACTGACCTGCGATTGATTCCAATAAGGTCTATATCGTTCGCAAAGCCAAGGAACATGTGCGACCTTGTGATAATAGTGCTATTTCTCTGCACGCCAGATCTCCTAATAGCATCCTCGAGTGCAATGTTGAACAGTAAATTCGATAGTGCGTCTCCCTGCTTCAATCCGTCTAATGTCACGAACGAGGTTGACACCTCGTCTGCGATCCGAACACTTGATTTCGAACTATCCAGCGTAGCACATATAAGCCTAATTAGTTTCGCCGGAAAACCATTTTCAGACATTATCTGCCAAAGCTCATTTCTTTTCACTGAGTCGTACGCCGCCTTGAAATCAATAAACAGATGGTGAGTCTACAAGTTATACTCCCGGAATTTGTCTAGGATCATTCGCAAGCTAAACATCTGGTCCGTTGTCGAACGGCCCTCACGAAAACCAGCTTGGTATTCGCTGACGAAGCACTCCTCTAGCGGTCTCAGTCTGTTAAACAGGATGCGCGTCAGAATTTTGTACGCCGAATTCAGCAGGGTAATTCCTCTGTAATTGGCACACTCGAGTTTTTGCCCTTTCTTGTAGATAGGGCGAATGAGGCCATCCAACCAGCCGGTGGGCGATTCTTCGTCCTCCCATATCTTCAGAAGTACTCGGTGAATCGACTGGTAAAGCTGCTCACTTCCGTGCTTGAGAAGCTCGACCAGGATCTCGTCCTTCCCAGCAGCCATACAGTTCTCAGCTCGCTGATAGCCTTTTTAACCTCTCTTATGGTCGGTGGGTCCACAGCTTGATCGTCATCATCTATGTTTATCTTGTTCCTCGCTACATTTCCATTTCCACCGTTCAACAATTGCTGAAAGTGCTCCTTCCTCCTGGCAGCGAGATAATGATCCGGGTCGATATTAGGGCGTCTGAAGGTCCTGACATCCATGATATCTTAGAAATGTCAGAAGTGCCCGGTATACAAAAGGCGCATTCGAAATGAGAGTCGCTCAATTGACTCTCCAAGAAGACGTATGCGGAAATGTTGAAATCTTTAAATCCGTCAGCTAAAGAGTCTCCATCAATCATCCCAGTTGGTAACTCTTTTCAAAAGTTGTCTTCAGATGAAGCGAACGACGACGAAACCGATGGGGGAGATTCTTCAGTGGCATACCTGAAAAAAAAGTCTCCATCTTCTCCGGGATTGCGTCGTAAGGTATTGAAATCTTCCCTCAAAAGTTTGCCTAATTTCAAAGGAGGTGGGGAAAATTTATAAATGTCGAAGAAACTGGTATTTGATGCTTCCGTTGGAGCATATTTGGAGCATAAAAAAACTTGAATTTCAACGACGAAACTATTATTTTTTATTTGAATTCACTTTAAATTTACATGATTACGTGACATTCAAACATGCTTAGTTGAAAATGAAATTAATATTCATATAGAATTACCTGATGCTGTAAAAGTACATGAATTTGGTTTATTTTTACAGTACGATCAATTATAATAAGGTCGTTGGAAAGCTACACAGCTAAAAATATGTTGTGAATTTAAATGTATTTCCGTGGACATATTTTGAGCATCAACATTAAGTGAAATTTCAACGATCAACCTATTATTTTTCAATCAAATGCACTCTAAATTTACACGATCGTGTAAAATTCAAGCATCTTTAATTAAAAAAATTGATGCTGTAATAATAGATTAATATGATTTAGTTTTATTATATTCCTTATCCCAGTTTACACTACATTGAAATTTAAACATTTTTATCTGTGTAAGGACAGGGAATATCTGAAAAATCAGTGGTGTGCAAAAAACAAGTGTGCCACTCCGAAATTTATTGTGCGTCTCCCATTATTTGCGAGTAATTTTAAAGCAAGGTGCTGGTTACAATTTGTTTTTGTGCGAGACAAAGCAAAGCACAATCTCTACTCTTTCAAGGTCTTTCGTGCCAGAACAAAAATTCACTCTTCGAAAATTTCAGCAAGGTATGCTTTGGAAGCGCTCTGCAAAAATGTATAATTGTGAATCTTAATATATTTGATAAAGTCAGAAACATTAGGTGGTAATAAATTATGTTCATTCTGTTGAAGAGTTTTGACAGTCAAATATTAGTGGAATGAATTTGATGCTAAGAGTAAGGATGAGACAATACCAGTCCAAAGTATAAATATTCTCCACGATGAAATTGCTACACACAAAATTGATTCGCAAAATTCGAGTTTTCATCCGATTGCCATCAAATTTTCAGGGATTGAAAAATAACTATTAAACTTCATTTTACCATTTTACTCGTATTTTATTTTCAGTCCATACGCAAATGCCCGCACCTTGGCCTTAACCCCGGCCATAAGATTCTGCACAACCTGTGAATCAACCGTATTTTGGATGTAAGCCCATACTTTCTTCAGTTCCTCGACTGTCATCACTACCTTAGGTCGTTTAAGAAGGTGCTGCTTCATAATCGCCCAGTACTTCTCGATGGGGCGGAGCTCCGGACCGTTGGGAGTGTTGAACATTTTCGGCACGAAATTGACCTTATTGTCCGCATACCACTTCAGCACGTCCTTGGAGTAGTGGCAAGAGGCCAAATCCGGCCAGAAGATTGTTGGGACGTTGTGGGCCTTCAGGAGAGTAAGCAGCTGCTTCTGGAGGCACTCTTTCATGTACACCTGTCCGTTCATCGTGTCCTGGGTCACGAAAGGTGCACTCCGCTTCCGGCACGTGCCGATGGCTTGCCAAACCAGGAATTTCTTCTCAAATTTGGACATCTTCTGAGTGCGGACAAGCTCCGGAACGCTGAACTTATACTTGGCTGCGAAAAAAAGGTTGCCGGGGATCTGTTTGAAGTCAGCCTTCACATATGCTTCGTCGTTCATGATGCAGCATTCAAATTTCGTCAGCATGTTGAGTACAACTTCCTGGCACGGGTTTTGGCGGACTTGTTCTGCTTCTCGTCGCGATTAGGGGCCTTTTGTACCTTGAACGTCTGAAGCCCAACCTTAGTTTTGGCCTTCTGGACAAAACTTCGACTTAGGTGCAGGTTCTTAGCCACATCCCGAACGGAGGCGTTCGGGTTTCGGTTGAAGGCCCCAACTACGCGGTTGTGATTTTTGGTGTTGTACGGAATACTTTTTCCTTCATTTCTGGACTTCCGATCGTTGGTCAATCGTTCCTCGAACCGCTTAATCACTCGCGACACCGTGGAATTCGCGATTCCCAACGTTTTAGCGATGGAGTGATGCGAGAGATCCTTGTTCTCGTGATGAATGCGCAAGATTTTATCACGCACGAGCTGTTCTTTTGACTCCATTTCCGCGAGTTTTGATCACAGGACTTATAGTGCAAATTATACTCTCGGAATTGATCTAGGATCATTCGCAAGGGTAACACCTGGTCCGTTGTTGAGCGGCCCTCACGAAAACCAGCTTGGAAAGAAAGCCAGCACGAAGGACTCCTAGAGCGGTCTCAATCTGTTAAACAGGATGCGCGACAGAATTTTGTAAGCCGAATTCAGCAGGGTAATTCCTCTGTAATTGGCACACTCCAGTTTGTAGCATTTCTTGTAGATTGGATCTAACTGTTGAAATACCAGAAAAAAAGGCTCTACAGAGGATTCAAAACAAATTTTTGGAGATGGTTCTGAAGCTGCCCCCGTTTTATTGAATGTCGAATTAAATCATCAATCATTTTAGACTAAAATCATGAAATTCTCTCTATTGGCACGATGATTGCTCTTATTTAGGTTAGGTTAGGATAAGGTTATAAAAATTACGTTTTTTATGTTACAAGCAGGTGGATTCATTTCAGTTGGATGGACTTATTGCATGTTCAGAATTCACACTCAGGATACGCAACTGAAACCAGATGTCTCTGGGCCTGCCCTGAGCTCAACCACAGGGAAATGTGAAAGACAACAGAGCTGGAAGGAGGGGGAAATATTAGTAACGCTGAAATATTTGATAAGTTTCATTAAAAATACCAACATACATTCCCCACGAGACGAAAGCCGAGCCCTGGCAGAGTGAGACGTTATAGATCCAGTTTACACAGGGAGAGAGTGATATACAATAACGAGAAAGAAAGAAAAAAGTTAAATGAAACGATATACTCACACCTTGGAACAGCGCACGCGGCCTGGGCTGGGTGTGATTCCGTAAGCCCCCTTAACCGACAGCAAAAGATCGGGGGATGAAATATTATTAGGAACGAGAGACATACCGGCCAGACTTGGATTGTCAAATTTTTAGGATATGCGCCTGTGCCGCCAAGGGGAGAGGCAGCTCGTGCTGATGAAGATTTCAACCACGAACGAACCGGAGAGAAACAAAGCTCGGTATCATAAATAAATCCACGTGAGTAATGCCCAACTGTTGGAGACGAAATAGTCGGGGGATGGAATTTTTTGAATTTAACTGCCAAACTGAAATGTATCCAAATGAGTCATGAACATTCACCATGATATGGAGATGCTGTGTTTGAGCTAGGAGGGCAGTTAACATACGAAATGTTGAACCAAATTAGGGTTTATCTGATACTGGTGCTATAGAGCCTACGGTAATGCGCTGCAGAAAAACGCAATAATTAACATTTCTTCATATAAAAATTTGTAGATGGACTTTCATTTGCTTTTTAAACAGTAGTAACATATGTTTGACTATATATTTTAAGGAAAAACATATTAAAAGGTCCAAACCAAGGATTTTCTGATGGGTCGGGGGTGAGGCGGATAACATGGAAGACAAATATTGAATGAATGAATTTTCTTTATTTGAGAGACTTTCAGCCCTTGGCTGGTTCGTCTCTTCCAGACAAATATTAAATTTTGCGTACTCAAATTATTTCTTCTGACGAAAGTTTTCATACTAACGTGTAGATTCGAATGGCCCCGACGCTTTACCCAAACATTATTATTTCGTCAACTTTTTTGAATGCAGCACGTAGAAGACGTCATAATTGTGGATCCCAAGCGAAAAAAAAATCGGAATTATTAGTCCAATATACCATTAAAAGGGCTAGTGTCCGGCTTTTAAAGTGTTTTGCAATTCGAAGCAGCATGGTACGTAAAACAATTAAACGGTACTTTCTCTAAGAATACCTTACCGATTTGCGTATTTTTGTTTGCAGAGGAGCTCCTTATTACCTGACAATATATAGCCCACATTTTATTTATTTTTTATTATATTGACTAACAACAAAATGACAACCAAAGAAATTTTCTATGGGAAGTGTCGGTCTCCCAAAGAGTATCGGAATATCTTCAAAACCAGATGACTGATGGCCAATATTGACGCAGATTCTGAAAATAGAAGAGGTTTTCGAGAACTTGTAAAAAAATGGTTCAAAAGTATTGAAATACAAAAAACTTATCGTAATTTGAATATTTTTATTTGGGTGAAAAAATGAAGCTGCCGGTAGAGGAGTTAATGTCATTTTATGATATCATCAGCTTATTCTAATCTAAACTACACACCTCCAAAAACGATGTACCGGTTAACATCATGCCAACGTCATGTTGGTATTTAAACAATTTCTCTAGTTTCAAACTATGGGCTTTTTTCTACCTGCAAGACTAATGTGACCATCCTCAAGTCAAATTATTTAAATATCCCAAAAATGAACTCGTTAAAAATTATCCAAGAATGTCGTTGAAGATGCGTTGAAAGGACGCGAACGAGAATAGAGACACAGTAACTGCCACCTGCAGCCTGTCTCTTAACCGACCACAGCGTGCCTGTTGGTTGGTCTATTTCATCATTAAATTGGACTTAATTTTCGAGCCTTTTCGTTTATCATCTGATTCCGGCGAGAAAAAAGACTCAATTGATTCGTACCGCGCTCTTAAGACTAGGTTAGATGTCGTTATCAATGTGGAATCACAAAGGGTCCGTTCCTCGTCGAGCATCTCTTATCTCAACGACTCCGAAGGTTTACTATTAGAGTTTTGTCAATAAAGCACAACAGCCGATCTTCCGAAGTCTGTTCTGATCTTGGCTAGGGTCAACGTACATAATATGATCGACCACCCCGACGAAGATCCTCGGTCCGGTAGCCGGTATCAACACAAGTAGGCACATAAAATTTATCGCTTTCGGAAAACCAAAAACAAAACCTTTGCTTCACTTTTGTCGGATTGTGAATAAACGAAGCCGGCGAGCGATATCGAAATTTTAACACGCTACCACTTTTTCCCGATACAGGGGTTGTGGCTTCTTGGGTGGTACGCAAATCAGTTGGTCTCACAATGTGTTGGTCTGCACCAAATAATCGAATGTAGTTACGTCGAATTTTTTAATAGAAATCTTCGAATAATATATGATTGTTCTGTAAGGATTATGCAATTGAATAAATTTCGGCTCTCGGAAATTTATAAAACTACCTAAAGCAAAAAAAAAAACAATACTCTTCAGTGCTATACAATCGTTCAGTACTTTGCTACTTTTTTCAACCTATTGATCCCTTTTCGATCCTTGTTTGGATCCGCGCGTTAGATTTTTCGTTGGACCCGTTAGCGTAAGCTAGCGGTGGTAATCGTTCTTGGACACCGTCTTGGAAAAAAAACCTCTTAAAAGGTAACTTCTTCTATCGTTTATTCACTGAACATGGTTAGAATCACGCACCAAAAGAAAGGGTGAATTAACAACTTCCTTAAAAAAGTTAATTTAAAACTGTCACTAAACGTGGCAAAAATGGAAGAAAGAACGTTTCTCCGGTATGCGTGCTTTCTTCCAAGGATGAAATGGTATTGTTTATAGTTTCATCGAAATGAGCAAACAGTTCGATGCTTTACACCAATCTTCTGAACATCAAATCGATGCAGCCTCTAGTCCAGGCTCTTTGATTCAAGTGAGAAAATAAAGGGTGCCGCCTATCCTGAGCAGTTGTTCCGAATTTGGATGATTTAGGTTGGAAATTTCTACTCTATAGTTTTCGACCACATAACTCGAACCCACGTTTGGAAAGACCTCTGAATCTTTGCTTCACACAAAGTTCCTCATCTCACAGGTCGCATCTTACCAACAGCGAAGTGAACGTAAAATAAAATTGTTATCAACTCAATTATGATAACAACCTAGTTTTCAACTCCCATTCAGCTCGGTCTGACGATCAGCACCGCAAGGGAAAATCAAGAACAGAACAGAACGAAAGTGATATTGGCGAATGCCATTATAATATTAATTCGAAATAAAATTCGAATAAAACCAATATCAGAGTGGTAAGGAATTGATAAGCATGAATATTTATTGGCGCTCTGCTGTTGGCGGCGGCATTGGATCTGCTTCTCCTTCTTCCGTTGACGAGATTTCGACTGTAAACTCGGGAGTCGGGGCTTCCTTGGAGGCCCTCGACTCTGACTGACTGGTAGGTGGTAGAAACCCACGGTTTGCTGGTTGTTTGGATTGGTTGACTCGTCCCAGATGGTTACTGCTTTATTTATTGCTTTGAAGAACTTTTTTTCTCTGGAGTGGTGTGAGACCTCCACAAAAACCCTAACAAGAACCACGGCTCATTTGAATTTTAAATGTTTATTCCTGGTCGCGTTCGCCACGAAGGGTTTGAGGTTTTTCAGACGGTGGGAGAGCATTCCTTATAGGTGTGTTGTGCATATCGGTTAGGTGAATTCAATTTGTATTTTGCATGCCGACTGCCAGGAATTTGAACCGACCATCTTCGGAGCTGGCAAGTGGGGCAATTTCGCGATTTATATAAATTTATCGTATTTGGCGGAGCTTGTTCGAAGAGAGGAAGGAGCTTGATTTGTTGGCGTTTTCAGAAGCAGTATGGCGATGATAGGTTATCGACGGTAGCAAATTTTTGCAATTAGTCGCGGTAGATTGGAAAAAGTTTTTGTCTGAGGTTTTCTGACGAAAGCTGTCTTATGCAGTGAATGCCAAGAGAGCTTTCTGGTTCGTTTAGGAAAAAAAACCTTGATCAGCGATTTGGTTCACTGAGCCACTGCGACCATTATTTTGATTCGTTGTGACATTTTTACCCATATCCTTAGTGTATAGTGAATGTCGTATTACTATATACCCATGAAGTACCAATTTTTGAACAGTTATTTATTTGATTGCTTAGAGATTTATGGAAAAATCGAATGTGATGAAAAGGTTCCGCTATTTATACTCTTCATATAGGCTCACACCTCAGTAAAGGTGCGCCCGATTGATTTGTTTTCTGATGAAGTATCAAATCGGTACTATTGATATTTGCACTCTATTCATATTCTTGTTTCGCTTTTAGAAAAAGGGGCTTTATACTAGTATCGAGACCGAATAGTCCTTGTTGAATTAATACTCATGATAGTTATCCTGGCTTCAAGTATAGGCTTGGGACTGACAAACACCGAGTCTTTAACCATCTGCTAGATAGAATGGATCCAATTTCAGAAACTGTTGCCAATAACAAGGACTTTGTATGAGATGAACCAGCCTAGGGCTGAAAGTCTCAATAATAAAGAAAAAAAAAAGGACTTTGTTTTGCGAATCCTTGAATCACCAGTACATATTATCCTAGTTCGACAAACAAGATGAAACTAGGGATCAGATTGATAGGTCTAATCCCGTAACGCACTACGAAAATGTGATCATCTCCCGTTACGGATAAGTAAATTGGTGAAATCCAAAAAGTCGCAATTTAGCGTGACATTAATTGTGTACCATCCCTTACTTATGTACTATTGCAGTTTTGATTTGTATGTGAAGCACTTTGATTTCCTCGGTAATCACTTTTTATTACGGAACCAGGTTGCCAGAAAACCATATTCAATTGCGGTGTATATATTATTCAAGATTCAAATTCACAGAAAAAAAACGAACATGACTAATTAATTTATTGGAATTAGGCAACAAAGCATGCATTGGTAACAATTGAGCCTTTTAATACTTTCTTATTTGAAGATTGTAGTGCATAATCTTCAATATACTAAGAAACATATAAAATATACGTCTTTTAATAGTTGAACTATTTTGGCAACACTCCAGTTGTTCTACAGGCAATCAGAGGATGATGTTTTTGTGTCAAGCCATAAGTGAATTGATTTCCAAAGGGCCTATTCTGATTTTCTCATACACTGAGAATAATAGGAACGCAAATTAATTTTACTGGCAAAGTTTGGATTCCGATCTGAATGAGCCGATCGAACAATATTCATAAACCAAAAAATCGTGGAACATCGCAATCGTAATTTTTTTTAATGTTACCGTTTATTCTCTCGGTAATAACTTGATGATAGAGCGTTCAAGAGCAACAACCTTTACAGACCACAACCATATCGAGCCATTCAGCGTGTCAGCGAATAGTTCAATTCTCGGTGAAACCATTTACCTTTCGAATTTAAATAAACATGGTGAGATTTGGCCAAAAATGCGTAAGTCCTCATTTATTTTTGAAGAAATTTGACTTAATGTGTTCGGCTTAACATGAGAATACATTGCAAATTCTGAACAAATAATTGAAATATGATTATTTGATCATGTCTATCTGATAATTTTGATGCCTGAAACTGGAATCGAACCAAGAACCAGTGCGCACTCTCCTCGTCTATTGACGCCTTGATGTGGGGTGATGCTAAAACGATACATAAAGCTTTCGCAATTCAATAATCGTTCCATCTTTCTTAAGGCAAAATGTTTGAATTTCCATAGTCCAGTTGGTGAATTCGGCGAAAAATTTCTTCGAAGAGCAAGAAAAATTTCTTTTCTTCGAAGAAAATACGCGCCGGAATTCGCCTACAGATCGCCGCGTGTGGAATTGATACACAATAAGAACAAATCAAGAGAATCGTGTTCGACGACCATTTCCCCCTCCGCAACGGTCTTTGTATGAAAAAAATAAATTTTGTGTTTGAGCCGCAACGTTTGAGCCTGCTCCCCCTTCCACTAGAGCGTTACGTAATTTGTGGACGGCGCCTTAGTCTGCATAAATTTAGTGACGTTGTGTATTGAATATGACTCTCAGCTATTCTATTTATAACTGCAATGCTGTTCTCAGTGTAGTCTGTATTTTTCTGCATTGGCCCTTTCAACGAGTAAAACATAATGAGTGACGTTTAAATTCAGGTATTGTCAACAAATACGATAAGTTACCAATACATAACCTAGTTTTTGTACAGTTTTGGATTGTCGATGAGAACAATTTAGCTGCCGACAATGGTTTTTGCACTGCCAATAAAAGAACAAGTGCCTCGTGACTTTGGTGAGGAAAAATAGAAGACTAAGAGATCAAAATAGTGTTTTGTGTATAATAATTAATAAACGAAGTGTGCTCAAGTGTAGTTAAGTTGTCTCCTGCTAATTTTTGTGCTTCATTGTTCTGTATAATTGCCTTCTTCAAAGTTCAGCTACTTACGCTGCCGACGATACGTAAGTTCCTCTATATTATTTTGAAAATAAAAAATCAGTCATTTTACATCGGCACACACTGTAGGTCTCAGTGGAATAGATAATTTATTTAAAAAAATATCATATCTTTTGAACAGTTCAACCGATTTCCAATCTTTTTTTTTATGTAATAAAAGCATAAAATTTCAACTTTTCAGAAAAAAAATAAAACTGGATTTTTTTTTACATTTACTCGCTCTCTACGCTCAACATTTCTTACTGACAACCATGCTGCCTATGTTGAATTCATGGTGAATGGATGTGCGGTTGTCGCGTCTCTTCGTACACGCAAACAAATTTTGTTGTATAATCTACCGAATCCATGGTAGAATTAAGAACTGCACCAACGATTTTCAACCGACTATAAAAATCTGTTAAGTTCACTATAATCTGGTCAAAATCACTGAGCAGTGCAGTAAATTTGACTATGTCCATAGTAGCATCCACTATAAAGCATTGTATTTCAATCCGTGACACCCACCGTACAACACAGTGTGGTCAAAAGTATGATGCTAAACTTCTCAAATCAAGAATGTTTCTAGTCAAAAATACTACAACTCTGGTTAAATCAACAGAAGAAATTTTCTTGTGTTGTGATGTTGACTATGTTTTGGTAGAGTTAACAGATTAATGTAGTCGGTTGAAAATCGTTGGTGCAGTTCTTAATTTTACCATGGATTCAGTAGTTTCTAGGGGAACTGGGGGTAAAATGAACACCCTAAGCATTTTTCATGTTTTCTTGCTTATAAAGCTGTCAGATTATTTTTCAATTGCTCAGAATTGAAGAAGGATGTTTATGAAATGTAACAAGTTGAAATATTGTGATGGAAATAGAATTTTATCAACATTATTATTATTTTGAAAATTGCTTTCCACAGAGTCGATGTTCCAAACATGTGGGTAAAATGAACATGTAACGGGGGTAATATGAACATACACTTGGGGGTAAAATGAACATACAATGGGAGTAATATGAACACATACTGGGGGTAAAATGAACACATGCTGGGGGTAAAATGAACACCATTCAAATTGAACGGGTTGTGGCATGATTCTCGGCATCTGGTAGGTACATGATCAATGCATATTTCATAGATATTCTGAAATCGATGGAACGTTCAGCCACGACCATTTGGATGGCTCCATTACTGTCTTTGTATTTCCTCCGGAAAACTTTCGGTATCTGATATAAAATCCGGTAGTATTCGTCCTGCCATGGTGTTCATATTACCCCCATCCCGAGTGGTTCATTTTACCCCCAAAGAATCAACTTTTTCAAATCATTAGTTCTAAGAATTTAGAAGATAAAAATGCTTCCTATTTCCGTTTACTTATCATAAATACTTTAAAGTTGCACATGATCAACGCAGTTCCATAGATTTTTGATTATTATAGTCATAAAAACTTTAAATTCTACGATTGAAAATTTACATCATATAAGAAAACGGAGAGGCGTACTTTGTTTTTGTTTACTTTTACAACTTTTGATAGTTCAGGATCGCGCTAGAGATGTCGAAATAGCTCCTTTATCTGAGCATTAAGGATGGTGCTATGTCTTGCATAGATTTATAGCATATTTACCGTAAAACACTAACCTGTTCATTTTACCCCCCCCCCCCCCCTGTTCATTTTACCCACGGTTCCCCTACGATAAAATTCATTTCAGTGTACTTTACTGCGGGGTGGTACGCAGCTGTGTCAACATACCCCCTCCACGTAATTCTGGTTAAGGCTCCTCGGCGGCTGCACTTGATTTTTTACCACCTGAACTTCTAGACGGTGCACTTCCGTCTCTGACGACTCGAAGAACCACTTTATTCGATGTTTTTTTTTTGTTTTTTACAAGGGGGAAATCTGCAAACAGATCCCCTGAGAAGGTAATTCAGGGAATGCGGGGATGACGCACCAACGACGACCCGCTAAAACCAGCCTATGCCTTTTAGAATTGCTCAAGTGGTGAACAGTGTATCTACATTACCCTTGGCCTCAGATCCTCATCTCCCCGGAACCACCTTACGGTATTTCTTCGGGGAGCATATAGCATAACACGTGTAGCAGAAGTAGCCTAGACAAACTGCTTCTCCTAGCCGACTGAAACAATATTACAAGGGACCAGCCTCGGCAGGGCTAATCTTCTGCAGCCAACTCTTGGTCTGCGCGGCATAGGCGCTGAAATTCTAACATAATGTGAGTGACAGCCGTAGTTACTACATTCCAGCACTCGGCATCCGCCCACATTCTCTCTATTATATTGTCGGGGGACGTGCATGCGACCTCTCACAACAACGAAATGGGGGCAATCGAACACGACATGCTCCGCTGTTTCCTCCACACCAGCACAATTGGGGCACGCAGGAGATTCTAAGTGCCCGAACCTATGCAGGTACTGTCTATAGCAACCATGTCCTGACAGAAACTGCGTCAGGTAGAAGTTCACTTTCCCATGGTTTCTACTATACCAATCTGACATATTTGGTATTAGCGGATCCTGGGAGGGAGGCACAGATACTACACACGAAATATGGAACAACACTTTTTCAAATTGCAAGATAACTCCCGCTCACCAACGACAAACAAAGCAGGCTTGTGAAAAAATGCTAGTTTTATTTTGTTGTGTACCTTCGATTTTTCTGGACAAACATGCAAAAAGGGCCATAGTTCTATGTACATTCAATTTTCATTTTGTTTGAAAAAGAGTGAAAAGATGCGTGTTTCAATACTTCATCTTTGATCAAATCAAAATGTGCTATCGTGACATTGGTTTTGGTGTGCAGGAATCGATTTTCAACCGATTGTTGTCAACTTTGTTGAAATGCAAAAATATGTTTTGATCAATTACGCGCTTTCATCATGTTTGTCCACTCTTTAAGATCCGGGCTCACAGTGACAGTTCGTGACAGCAGAATCTCGGCTCACCTTGACGTACATTAATTTTGTATCGGTTTCTCCCTCCCAGGGTCCATCTACCCTTAGTGGAGCTATCCAATTCCTGCTGCCAGCTTCTGAGGAAACTTTACACGTGTCGCGAACTCCTTTGGTACCCCTTTGGTTGAAGCATTGAACATTTTCCTTGATGATGAGCCCGATGGGCGTCATCCCGGCTATGATGCACACGGCCTCTTTAGATACCGTCCGGTAGGCACTTGCTACTCTTAAGCGCATTATCCTGTACGTGCTTCCCAACCGTTTATTTGATGGTTGATCGATAGCAGACGCTCGAACATCCACCGAGCCAACTGTTTACCCGCCAGTCTCTTGTATCGGTCTTGCAGTGCTTTCGTCCCTGCGAAGATTCGGCGTTAAGGGGTCGTACACAAATTATGTCACGCTCCAAGGGGGGTCAGGCATAGCTTGACAAGTCTTACAAAATTTTTATTGAGCTCATGCAAAAAGCGTGACCAGAGGGTGGTCGAAAAAATCCAAATTTAGCGTGACATAATTTGTGTACCATCTCTAACGCTTCCTCCTGTTTCACTCAATAGCCCTTCGACTAACAATGGAACTCCACTTTTAGAAAATCCTTGCAATTCGTGAACGCGTTGGCCATGTTGCACTTATTCGACACCCAACGCCATTCTGCAAGCCTCTCCAGGTTATGGAGTTCGATGATCCTGAACGCCACGTATTCAACGATAGTCAACACCGTTATTGGATGCTGGCTCGTATACTTCTCACGTATCGTACAAAGCACGACGAATCCATAGATCTGAACGTTACCTCGTCCATAACGTACACCGTTGCCACCTCCGACTGACCGTTCCGGAAAAAGAACCTGCATAGCTCCACCGTCAAGGTAGTTAGCACATCCGGTCCCGTGAGTGGCTTGAACATCAGCGACACTCCTCGAACTTCTACACTTGCGTCCCACACCAGACGAAACTTCTTTCTCTTCTTTGGTCATGTGTGCGTTCACGTAGCCATCGTGTGTTATTCTCCTCATTTTCCCTTTCTTCGGCCAGGAATCTCCGGATCGAGTTCCTTCTCCGTAAGCCACTTCTTCGCTAGTATCCTATTCAACAGGAAGTTAGACAACGTGCGAAGTGTTACCACTTTGTGCTTCCTGCGATATCGCACACATTCTAGCTGTGTTCCTGCCGGCAGCTTTTCCGTTAGCTCTTGTATGAGCATCGGGTTCGCCAGATGAGTGGTTAATCCAATAACCTCAAGATGATTGGTTAGCTGTTGGACTACCACTCCGAATCCAATGAATCTCGTTAAGCGATTCGCTTTTTTTTGGTAATGCATTGCGAACCTTCGACAGCAACATGTTAAGAAGTTGCTCAGTATCCGTAGCATCTCAATGATCTTCGGAACCGATTTTGGTAGAAGCAATCTACTCCTAACTACCTCCAGCACCTCTACTTTCAGGCATTCTTGCAGCTGTGCCAGATTCTCCACGTCGGAAAAGCCGCACGCCTTCGTCGACGGCTCATAGCTGCTGATAATTGAGGATTGAGAATGTGTGTGGGTTCCCGAGTGGAATGGGGATTTGATCTCCCAATAACTTTTATCAGTTTTGTTGTGAAGTTTAAATTTTAAAATATATTTGGTTATATAGCCGGAAGAGCAAGAATTAGAATACTGTTAAAAGTGTATGGTTCGAATGAACAACAATTTCAGTGTCCACATATCACACGAATTTCTTATGGTTTGTATAACAACCCGATCAAGGTAAGCCATTTGCATTTTTTAATACACATATATGATGTACGATTGCCAACACAAGTTGATAACTCTATTCCTAAGTGAGTACCAAAAACAAATGCATGCTGATATGCATACATCACTTCGAATCAGTGATGAGTTCTCTTGCTATAAAATCTAACACATCACTCAATTGTATAGAAATATCTATCGCCGCTTCTGATGAAGCACGGCAGACAAAGCATTCACTGTGTGACTTGCAGTTGCCACTGTGTCGTGTTTTTGCATACTATTGTTTTACTCTCAAAGTGATCAAGTAGAATCATTTTGTTTCAAACGGACGAAGTTTGAGACAGTTGTATTGATAATATTTTCTCCTACGCTTGGTATCAAACTTAAAGGTAAGTAAATGAAATTTAGTACCACAATTTGAACTAATATGTTCGGAACCTACAGGAATGGATTCGGAAGATGATCTATTGATGTTCACCGCGAGTGGAAAGGCTACCCAAACCAATGCTGCGGACCCTTTGCCTGTGCTTTCCAGCAAGCGTGTCGCCAATTCACCAGCTTCTAATAATGACAAAAAGTCTCGCACTAAGCAGGATCTATCAACTTCTTTGAAATTGGTGGTCAAGCTTTCGAGAGGCTATGTCGATGAGATTTTCTTCAATGATTTGATGACCCAGCTCTTCACCATTCAACAAAAGCATGCAGATGATGCAGTTCAGCCAACTTTTACTGGCTCAGGATACTCTCAAGGAATGGCATGGTTTTCGGCAAACGATGTCTATAGCAAAGAGTGGCTTGTAGGTTCCCTTAAGCAAATAGCAGACAAAATGGTTCTTCCAGAATATGATGTTCAAGCTTTTGTTCCAATTCAACCGTTGAGAAAAATAATTTTTTCGGCTCCATTGGTACCGAAACTCGATCGAAATTCTCACAAAATTGTGATGAACATGATTACCAAATTGAACAAAAATTTGGATACCAGATTCTGGAAGGTATCTCGTATATGTCCACCAATCAATGGTAAACATTCAATTATTTTGATGATTGACGAAGCTTCGGTCAACTTGCTTGCACAACAAGCGAATCGCATCTTCTATTCATTCACCCAGCTGTATGTGAAAGTCTATCCAAAAGCTTGAAAAACACATTTGTAAGTCGAAAATATGAAGAAAAGGAAAAGAATTACAATAAATCATATATTTTGCAATGAGTCACTACTCCAAATGTAATACATTATAAGAAAGAAGTGTGTAAAAATGCAGATTGCAATATAATTGAAATGAAATAATTGACGCTGTAATTTATTTTTAAAATATGTTGCTTGTCCTATCTGAATTAGTTTTTCTAACAATCATGTCTAGAACATTTGTAACAATGCCATGTGCAAGTTCATTTTGAACAATCGAAACACGATAAGCATTCTTGCCCAAGTAACAATCTTAGAATATTCGTGAAATATGTTCAACTATGGACAATTGAACTGCAATAAATTATTCGGTCAAATTACGGTTCAAAACTCTACGATAGACAAAAACTCTATATCATGTCACTATTCGTTCAAATATGACGTTGAAGGTCAGTTATCATATGTATTCAGTTTTGAATTATGGAAAATATTTCAAAAGCGATGAGCTAGTGACCTGCAATGCCCTTATGGTGTCAAATGTTTCTTTTGCATCAGGTAAATGATGAAAAAGGCTTTATAAGTCGCGAGGCACAAATCTCCCATTTTGAGGGGAATGTGCCGCTTGAGCCAAAGTTCTGATACCTGATCCTATTCAACAGGAAGTTAGACAACGTGCGAAGTGTTACCACTTTGTGCTTCCTGCGATATCGCACACATTCTAGCTGTGTTCCTGCCGGCAGCTTTTCCGTTAGCTCTTGTATGAGCATCGGGTTCGCCAGATGAGTGGTTAATCCAATAACCTCAAGATGATTGGTTAGCTGTTGGACTACCACTCCGAATCCAATGAATCTCGTTAAGCGATTCGCTTTTTTTTGGTAATGCATTGCGAACCTTCGACAGCAACATGTTAAGAAGTTGCTCAGTATCCGTAGCATCTCAATGATCTTCGGAACCGATTTTGGTAGAAGCAATCTACTCCTAACTACCTCCAGCACCTCTACTTTCAGGCATTCTTGCAGCTGTGCCAGATTCTCCACGTCGGAAAAGCCGCACGCCTTCGTCGACGGCTCATAGCTGCTGATAAACATCGGCCATTCCTCAAGTTTGCCAGAAAACATAGGGAACTGAACCTTTGTCGGCTCTCGATGCCGATATTGTCGACTTCGTTCGGTTTCTCCATGCTTCCGACGCCAGTTCTTCACTCTCTGTTTTTCTTCGGATGTATCCGTTCTCTCCACTTCACGTACTATGGGACTTTCCATCCCTCCATTCCTCTTTGTTGTCGCTGGAGCAATCTCCTTCATCCTCGCATCTTCTACGGACGACTCTTCATCGGTTGTTGTTGCACCTTCCGACTCTTGCTCGACTATTTTCCGCTTCGCCTTATTGCGCCTCTTTTGGACCGACTTGGGAACCCCTGGATGACCGAACGGCGTTGAATCTCCATTTCGCCCGATCAAGAAACTTTCCGGCATACTCGATGGACTTCTTACTGACTTCTCAGAGAGCTTCTGAGCAACTTTTGACGTCGAATGCTTACGGCAGGCTGCTCTAGAATCGGGTCTACTTTTCCAGGCTGTGCGGATGTCGCGTCTCTCCGTACTTTAATGCGGGGTGGTACGCAATTTGTCAGTCGAACATAGGAATAATACAATTCGTAGAAGATTAGCTTGTTTTTTCTGACTTCCGTATAATTTGTATGGAATGAAAAACTGTCGATTTTCTCAAATCTTGGTTTTTGTCACTTACACAAATCTAAAACCCTCAATTGGGTTGTTTAGGAATGAAACATTCACAGTTTTTTGTAGCTTGATCGAAAGAGCACATTTTTCTAAGTGTAACACGATTTTATTGCGCTTCAACATCTAAATTTTGATATAGTGAATGATTAAAAAAGATTTCATTCCGTCGACTCAATGACATTTCAATTTACATAATGACAGCTCGTCCCGAAGTAAAACTTTCCGAGGGGTGATTCAAACGCGATTTCCATACTAAATTCAAACATGTCTCAAAAATAGTTCCAGGGCACGGAAAATTATGAAACTTTGGATTCTGGCTCAGTTTTTAACGTAGAATTAGAATATGGCGGCATCCATTTATTACGTAACGCTAAAATTTGAAATTTTCAACCCCCTCCCCCCCTCCGTAACGCTTTTTGTATGGATTTTTTTTAATTTTGTGTGAGTCGTAACGCTCGAGCTTACCCCCTCTCACCCTTCGAGCGTTACGTAATTTGTGGATACCGCCTATGTAAAAACAGGATATATTTGCAATATGTATGGGGTATTAGGTGTTTAAAAATTTAAATAGATCATCCTTTTACCGTTTCAGTGCTCGAGTATTTCAATGATTAAATTTTCAGAACGATATTTCGATCTATTACTGAAACGTGATCCAGTAGTTTCTTTGTTTTGTATATAAACTTGACGCCAACTGGAGCTGCTTCAGCTGTAGTTAAGGATTTGGACATTGGATCAATCGTTTGTTGCAATTATTCAGATAAGAAATCGAACATACATTTCAGGTATTTTTCGTTGATGAAGAGGCGGAATTGAAATATCATATCATAATAAAGGTTTTGTAAGAAAATTTTATATGAAAAATATTGACGAGAAAAAAAAAGAAAGGGTCCCTTATTTTATTTTGAGGGAAAGTTTTTCCAAATTCATTGTTATAAAACTTTTTAGAGCATTGTACAGATCAAAATGTATCAGCAAAAAGTTTATGTTCTGATACTGTAATTTATTAGAGCTACCCTTATTTTCACTAGAAACTGCCTACAAAATATAAATTAAATTTCCCGAAGACACCATATATCTTAAATTGACGGTTTAATATAGCGCTTGAAACCGTGAGAACTTTCCTCGGATTTGTGGACAATACCAACATCATGGGCATTGAGCATCAAGCAGTGGAAGTTTTGTAAGTGCTAATTCAAGAGGGAAACAGCAAGAACTGGACTCGGTATTGAAAGTACCATTGAGCTAGGGAGAAAAGAACACTAAACCAGTTCTACAGTGGCTCAAGAGATTGTCGAGGTAGCAATGACAACCAACTTTAACTAGGTGGTGATAAACTGGGAACATGGCAGAAGACTCATAGTTCTTCTGTTTCTCATAACGTACGATTATGATGTTTCTTGCGATTTGCAAAAAAACACGTTGCAGTTGCGAGTCGAGTTTTCTACGGGCTTCGTAACCAGCAGTCTTGTACTCTGCCGACGAAAACAAAAATACTGATCCTTTTGGTTGTTTATTATAGCCGTAAAATCATCATCCTCTTCTTGGCATTACGTCCTCACTGGGACAGAGCCTGATTCTCAGTTTATTGTTATTAAGAGCACTTTCACAGTTATTAACTGAGAGCCTTCTATGTCAAAGTTTTGAAATTTTTATTACGAAAAGATCCTGGACCGACTGGGAATCAAACCCAGACACCTTCAGCATGGCTTTGCTTTGTACAGGGTGTCCGCAAATTATCCGAACAGCAAAATATTGGAAACACGATCTCGCCTTGAAAACAATGAAAAATCAACTTCCATGTATCTTTTATAATACATCTATATGTTGGCACAAAATACAACTTCAAATAATTTCGAAATGATTTTTTGTTACTGAGATAGGCAATTTTAAATTTTTCGGAGACGTTTTTCCTGAGGGCCGCTAGTTATACTGCAGATGTGTTATTCCTTAAATCTTAAAGAGATGAAACCAAATGTCCTATTATTATTAGAAGTTACCTGCAGTTCAGTGGCTTCAAGTTAGACTGGAAATAGAAAATTTTCCGGTTAAAATTCAGTTAGTCCTCAGTTAGTCTTCCGTCATAAAGCTCGAAAAACAGCTCATTTTAAGACACCTCAACACATTTGGTTTGGTTTTGCAAATATTTGAGATCGCAAATGTGTCAAACTTACTGTCATGTCTACCTATCTCAAGTGATATTAACCTTCCGCGGATGTTAAGAAAAACAACTTAATAAGATACTGGGGTCATTATGACCCAGAAATGTATACCCCTATAAATCAGGGAAATATCAACCGAATAATGAAATTTATGCCGCATTCGAAAGATACACTCCTCAAGATTCTAATCACTACCTGGAATACCGGTTCCGGATCCAGTGGCCACCGGGAATCGGCTACGAAGGGGACCATGTTGGCCACGTGGAATTTCAGTACACTCAGCCCAGAAATCTGCAGTCATCACCAAATTGTATAAGATGCAGGCCATATAGGAATGTACTGTCTTCAGCAAACTTGCTTCGGGGACCAAGAACTTTCACATGGGATACAATTTAGTTCAGAACTTGACCACCGCGTGGCGCTAGCGTCGATACGAACTTCCGGTAGAGGCTAATTATGCGATAACTCGAGAATGCGAACACATAGAAGGATGGTGTCTTCGGCAAAGTTGCTCAGGAGGATAAGCACTTTCACATAAGATACAATTTAGTTCAGAACTCGACCGCTGCGTGGCGCTAGCGTCGATATGAACTTCCGGTAGGAGCTAATCATGCGATAACTCGAGATTGCGAGCACATAGAAAGATGCAGTCTTCGGCAAAGTTGTTCAGGAGGATAAGGACTTCCACATAAGATACAATTTAGTTTAGAAATCGACCACTGAGTGGCGCTAGCGTCGATATGAACTTCTGGTAGGGGCTAATTATGTGATAACTCGAGATTGCGAGCACATAGAAGGATGCTGTCTTCGGCAAAGTTGCTCAGGAGGATAAGGACTTCCAAATGAGATGCAATTTAGTTCAGAACTCGACCGCTGCGTGGCGCTAGCGTCGATATGAACTTTCGGTAGGTGCTAATTATGCGATAACTCGAGATTGCGAGCACATAGAAGGATGCAGTCTTCAGCAAAGTTGCTCAGGAGGATAAGCACTTCCACATGAGATACAATTTAGTTCAGAACTCTACCACTGAGTGGCGCTAGCGTCGATATGAACTTCTGGTAGGGGCTAATTATGTGATAACTCGAGATTGCGCACACATAGAAAGATGCAGTCTTCGGCAAAGTTGTTCAGGAGGATAAGGACTTCCAAATGAGATACAATTTAGTATAGAACTCGACCACCGCGTGGCGCTAGCGTCGATATGGACTTTCGGTAGAAATTACAATTTTCCTTGTCTCGATTATTGTCAGATGATTCTCTGCAATTGGGAAAACCGAGACTTGTCACTTTCAACGAGGTTTAATATGTAACAAGGAGTAATAAGTGTTCCTTTCATTACTCGAACATCCTGTTCTCTTCGTTTGAAGCAGTCAGGACTAGGGTTCACTGGTATATCTTTTCTCCATAACGCACCACGAAACTGTGACGTACCCGCGTTATGGGTCATTTAGAAGGATGCTGTCTTCCACAAAGTTGTTCGACCACCCGGTGGATTGGACGTCGATTTGTATTTCCGATAGAGGTTAATTATTAGAGGGGGGTTTCACATTTTTGAGCCCAAACACGTCCCGTACCCGACTTACTTTATGTTTTTTTAAACCCGGACCCGACCCGTACTCAGACCTGACTCGAACCTGAAAAAAAAATCCGCCGTTCAAATCCGAATCTGACTCTAAACCTAAATATTGTTTGTAAGAAAAGATCGAGTTTTAAAAATAGAAAAATTCATCGTTTCTGATGCATAAGGAAGCTTTCTGGTTGTTACTCTTACCATAGCTCTTACTAAAGTCTACCTAAATCTGAATTTTTACAAGCCCGATTCCGACGTACTCGAAAAAAATGTCTGGAGAATGCACTGTGGAAATATTTTAAGTTATCCTTGAAGAAATGTTACTTAGAGAAACCTCTGACATTATGCAAAAATCTCTGTAGAGATCTTCTTGGAGGAATCCTTAGGAGAATCTCTTATTTTTTATTAGAGGAATGTCAGGAGAAATCGCTTGAAGAATCTTTGGAAGAATCGCTGTAGAAGTGCTTGAAGTAATCTATGCAATAATTCCTGGAAAAGTTCCCTGAGGATGGATCAATTCCCGAAGAAATCTATCTGGAGTGAATTCTTCAGAGTTTTTGCAATTCCCTCACAGGTCTTTTTTTATTGAATTCTTCTACGATCTGATTTTAAAATTGTTTTCGGTATTTCTCAAGTTATTATTTTTGGATTTGACGGAATAATAGTCTGATTTTTTTTTCTAAAGGATGATTTTGAATTTTCTCAAGAGGATTTTTTTAAAACACTTCAGAGTACTTTTTAATAATGCGTCCCAATGAAGTTATTTCTGGATTTCCTCCAGCTGTTCTTTCGAGTATTAGTCCATAAGATATTTCCAACATTCGTTCGAGTTAATGTATGAATTCGTTCACGGTCATTTATTCAATTGTTCCAGAAATCTACTGAAGGCCTCCTCGAAGTTCTACATGAGTCTAATTTGATTCTTTTAATCCTATATTAAAGAATTCTACGAGAAATTTGGATTTTTGAGATTTTTTCATTGGTGTTTGCGAAATTGCTTAATTTTTTTTACAAATCTTTTTTTCAAGGTAATCTGACGAAGTTTTTCTGAGTTCTTCCTGTTATAATACAAAACCTTTATGCAAATTCTTGTTGAAATTTCTGCAGAAGCTGATTCTAAAGAAATGTCCAGAAGTTAACGGAGAAGAATGTTTTATGTTGGCGTTACTATCCTGTTAATTATTTTTACTCACGCAAAAATAATTGATTCTGAATCAAGTCAACTACTTCAGCACTAAATTTTACGTCAAATCAAATTCACACACTCTATTGATTTTACAGTGATACCTCCATGAGTCGATGCTCCATGACTCGATATCGAATCATGGGACCATAGTAAAAACAAACTTTCATGGTTACTATGATGGTCCCTAGAAGCAGCTATCCAAAGGAATGCTGTTCCATGACTCGATATTTCCATGAGTTGATGGTCCGTTCAATATCAATTCAATATCCCTTCAATTGAAAATTAGCCACGTGGTGGTCGAGCTCTAAACTAAATTGTGTTTTATGTGGAAGTCCTCATCCTCCTGAGCAACTTTGCCGAAGACAGCATCCTTCTATGTACTCGCAATCTCATGTTATCGCATAGCCCTTACCGAAAGTCCATATCAACGCTAGCGCCACGCGGTGGTCGAGTTCTAAACTAAATTGTATCTTATGTGGAAGTCCTTATCCTCCTGAGCAACTTTGCCGAAGACTGCATCTTTCTATATGTTCGCATTCTTGTATTATCGCAAAATTAGCCCCTACCGGGAGGCCACATCAACGTTAGCGTCACGCGGTGGTCGAGTTCTGAACTAAGTTTTATCTCATGTGGAAGTGCTTGTCCTCCTGAACAACTTTGCCGAAGACAGCATCCTTCTATGTGCTCGCAATCTCGAGTTATCGCATAATAAGCCCTTACCAAAAGTCCATATCGACGCTAGCGCCACGCGGTGGTCGAGTTCTAAACTAAATTGTATCTTATGTGGAAGTGCTTATCCTTCTGAGCAACCGAAGACAGCATCCTTCTATGTGCTCGCAATCTCGAGTTATCGCATAATTAGCCTCCACCGGAAGTTCGTATCGACGCTAGCGCCACGCGGTGGTCGAGTTCTAAACTAAATTGTATCTCATGTGGAAGTGCTTATCCTTCTGAGCAACTTTGCCGAAGACAGCATCCTTCTATGTGCTCGCAATCTCGAGTTATCGCATAATAAGCCCTTACCAAAAGTCCATATCGACGCTAGCGCCACGCGGTGGTCGAGTTCTAAACTAAATTGTATCTTATGTGGAAGTCCTTATCCTCCTGAGCAACTTTGCCGAAGACTGCATCTTTCTATGTGTTCGCATTCTTGTATTATCGCACAATTAGCACCTACCGGAAGTTCATATCGACGCTAACGCCACGCAGCGGTCGAGTTCTGAACTAAATTGTATCTCATGTTGTAACCGTTCGGTTCCAAGATTAACTTGTTGGCTCCACCAAAAGGTTTATTCCTTCTATTTCCTTAATGAGACCTTTTCAAATGTTGAACTTTCACACTCGCAGGTTGACGAAAATGTCATGAGTGAGTGCGTGTTCCCATTTCATAACCATACCAAGTAGACAAGATGTGATATACATTCGAGCAGTTTGAGTTCGGGCAAAATAATCACAGCCCTGTTAGCCTTGTTTTCACACACAGAGGGTGCTGAATATAACAGGATGTGCAAACATGAAAGCATAAAACATAGATGTCAAATACACAATTATGCGAAACGGCATTCTATATAAGAAGCCGTTTTACAGAAATTCGGTCTCTTTTAACAAATAGTGATCCAAGTAGGAAGTAGAGTGCGCGCGCCTGTAAATATTATATTTAATGGTGATAGTTTTTCTTTATTGGTGAAATTCCTTTTAATTCTGTGTTGCTTCTTTTCTTAAATTAGGTTACGTGAAAATGTTATTGGTTAAAATTAGTAAAGTTATGTTATACTTGTTAGAAGAAACAGTGTGTTGAAACATAATTAGTATGGTTAGTATTGTAGTGTCTGAAATCTAACCTAAAATAATAATCAATTAAAAATTATAGTTAAGCTAGCTACGAACAGTGATACAAACAAATAACGAATACAACAAACAAGCGAAAACAATAGAAAAAGGTAATTATCAGTGAAACAGTGGAAAAGTAGAGGTTAGGTAGTGACGTCGCAGGGTGCTAATTCTTGGTGTCCAGGTCCACGTCAAGGGACCTTTTTCTTTTGTACTCTAGTCCAAGATCTTCAGTGCAGTGCCGTCGGTGTGCCTTCCGGGAAGATCAAGCCAGCTCTCGTTGCCCTGGTTCCGTTGATGTCGATGATGTGACCGTTGGGAAGTGTTACAACCCGAGTGCGTACCGCCATTGTCTTTGGCCGCCAAGAATAGCGTCACCGGCGTCGGCCATCGCGATCCTGCCACCCTTCTACCATGCACCAACCCATCAACACCATCAGCAAAACTCCGGATCCGTGAGAACACCTAAAAGCTAAGTACCCAATATGTGACGTCACAAATAAATTGTTGTAAAATGTTGAAGCCTCAGGTGTAGCTAAATCCGTAGAGAGACCAGCCCTGAATTCTAAAGGCCTTTCACCAAGTTCTCTTTGTGTCGTTCTCCGGGTTCAAAAGGAACCATCAAGCCTTGTCCTTTGTTGATCACTAAGCATTCAAGACCCCCCCTTTTCTAATATGTAATATGTTTGCCTATTCTGTATTCATCCTTTTTGTGAAGAGTTGAAATTTGACTCCTGCTTGAATCAATCATCCCCTGCTTGCGTATTGGGTGAATTGAATGTCCATACGACCCTGAAGATTCCAATCCCATAAGCCGGTGAGATAGCGAGTTACAATGTGGAAGTCCTTATCCTCCTGAGCAACTTTGTCGAAGACAGCATCCTTTTATGTGCTTGCAATCTCGTGTTATCGCATAATAAGCCCTTCCCAAGCAACCAAAAGTTCAGATTGTAGGATATTATTGTGCCTAATCAGCTTTACAAAGAATACTGAGAAGAACTCTAAACAGCTTACTTTTTAAGTAATTATCTGAACTTTAAAGTCCTGATAGGATGATCAAGCTTCTAACAAAATACTGTTCAGCTTCGAAAGGAAACTTAAAAGTTTACAAATAGTACGATTTGACTCTCGTGGAGAATGCTATTCAACTCCAAATAGAACTTAAAAGAACTTAAGGAAAATTTAAAAAAAAATCCGAATGGGATTAATTTTACTGCTCATGTTCTATTTTCGTATTATTGAATTGGTATTTTAATCTTTTTTATTTTATTTTTTTGTAATGAGAGTATGATATATATGTATATATATGTTTTTTCTTTTTATATGTTTCAGGACTACTTACCCCAAGTTTCGAACTCGAGTCCTGCTCTTTGAAGTTCAGATTCATTCCACGGCTCCATACGCACAATGTACAATATTGGATGCTTTTACTTAATGTGCTGATTTCAAAATGACGAAAGACTAGAAAGAATTATTAAGCAGTGCGCGAACTTTCTCTGAACTTCAAATGCACATTCAAGTAGCTTTTAGTTCATGCCGAACTGAATCCACACTTGAAAGTTCGATTAAAGTTCACGCGCAACTTCTCATATACTTGAGCCGTTTGACGTTTCTCACTTGTTTTGATTTTGCAACAGTGTTTTAATCTGTGTTAAAGCCGAACCAGAAGAAATCGCATCATTTTAATTATTGCTGTTTAAAAATAATAATGGTAAGTTAGTGAAGTGCCCTCTGAAAGTACTAAATATTCATATGATTCATCATTATTGCAGATAATGCCATTCGCCGTTGTTCAAACAACTAACGCACGGGGTTGCAATGAGCTGTCGGTCGTACCTGCGTCGTGGCTGCGGGGATCAAGGAGCGGAAACATTCTGCTGTGGCCAAATGTGAAGAGTGTCGCAGAACAGGAAAGATTACTCCGCGACGAAAACAGCTCCCCGAAGAAGTCCTGGGTGAAATATAAATGCAAGGTGAAACGGAATCCCATCGCATCATTTAATGCCGCGAAGCGTATGTTGGATGATTTATCCGGAGAATCCTCATCGGAAGTCAGCAATCTAGTTCGACGTAAACGAAAACCCAAAAACAATGAGGCTAATAACTTTCAAGAATTGCTCATTTTAAACGATACGCCTTGCTCATCTGCTGCAGAAACAACCTCGTCATCGGTTCCCATTGTCATTGAAGTAAGAGGAAAGGTTCAAGGCGAGATTCAGGATGAATTTCCTCGAGGAACAACATCATCCCCTCGACAACCACCCGCCACCGTTTTGACAAACGTTGAGGATAATGTTCAAAACGCCCAGGGTGAAATCCTCCAACAGCCACTACCTGTACTTCCAGTCAATGGCATCACGACGCTGTCTGAAGATAATATCCCGGAAATTCAGGCTTTTCAGTATGTGGCGTACGATACTGCAGATACTGTGGTGGAGCCGGGAACACAACAGTGTTTTGATACGGTTATCAAACAACTGCAAGAAACAAACAGCAGACTGGAACGACTGGAGAAGCGTATAGCAAGTATTGGGACTCAAAACGAATTTATGTTAGACGCGGTCCGAAAGTTCATCTCCCATACGACGAACATCGAACAGCCATCGTCTTTCTGTTTCGACCCTATCAAAGATGAGAATGAATTGGCTGATTTGGAAAATAAGCTGACGGACAACGACTTCAAGTTGAAGATGGTAAATCTGTTTTACTTCAATCTAATATAATCTAATTAATTCGACTTCAATATAATCTAATTTATTCTAATAACTGTCTATTTTCAATTATTATCATTTTAGATTAATTGGTTGCGTTGAATGTCAGTGGCGACTGTGCGGATAATCGCATGCTTGGAGTACTCGATTTGTTATTCAGCAAGGAATTCCAAACGAAATGCACGTGGACTGGAGCCAGTCGTAAAGGACCAAAAACTGCTATAATGCCAAATCGACATGTTCTGCAATTATTTTAGCAAGTTGGAACTGATGAGTCTGAAACGGTAACTCAACATAAACTGGCCAGCTTTTTCATGAAAAAGCTAAAAAATTCTCTCAAACGATTACTCACAACCGGCATGCGTCGTGGGACAAGGCATGTGAGACGGCGAAAGCAGCAATGTGCTACTAAAGATGGTATGAAACTCGAGCCAGAGTTCACACCTGAAGATCATGAGGAGAATCACAGTGATCATGAGTCCGATGAACATGTTTCTTCGGTCGTTGATTCGTCTGATGCCATTGAAGCTGTAGATATCGAGTCAGACTGGAACGATCCAGCTTTTGATGATTCCAGTGAATAACATCTTGCAACGTTGTACTTGATTAGGAGCCGACTGATACTTAATGTATCTGAAGAGATATTGTAGGGGAGCTAGGGGCAAAATAAAACATAGTAACCAATTATAACTTTTACTTTTTTTTTTTTGTTTTTTTTTATGTTTTTATGTATGTGTAGAAATTTTTCAGTTTAATTACGTTAGACTTATTGTTTATTTGGTTACTTATGTTTATTTGCATTGGAGAGAAGAAGAAAAGTGACTTAACCATTAATTGGTACTCGGTCATGAAGTGGATTTTTATTGCATTTATTTTTTAACCATGCCTCTAAATTTAAGTTTTATAATTGATTCGATTTGGTATAAGTATGTATCAATGGAATAAATACACGGTTATCCTTAAAGTCAACTGACACTAATTTGCATTTTATGTCGCTACAACTGAACTGAGAATTTACCCCAGATAAACCTTTTTTATTTCCGAGGTATATATTCAAAAACGACGATTTTACTGGATACATAAAGAAATCCATTTTTGATGATAAAACCTTTCCAAAAATTAGCATCTGAGGAGATTCTGAAACATGATCATAGCGTACAATTTGATTTGTATGGGTGAGAAACCAAGCGTTTCTATCTGCATCGCTTAGGAAACAGTCTTCAGTTACGTTGATAACTTTTTTGCTACCACAAGTTCTAACACACGGATAGTTACTCTGATATTTTTTGTATTTTTGAATCGTGTAATATTCTCTAGCATTGATTTCGGAAAGCCTATTGATGGCTTGTTCAAGGCTTTTCCACCCACTTCTAAGCAGGTGTTTTATTCGCTGCAGTGCGTTTTCGAAAGGGTATGTAAGAAACTGCTGAATTCGGAAGCTTTCCAATATGACAAATGATCCATCCCCCGTAGCTTACGGTGGATCTCGGAGGGTAGCTGTATACCATACAGTATCTGCGATAACTTTTCGGTTTGTTGCGATGATAGTTTCGTTTCGTAACCTAATGTTCCATCTCTCCATCCTAACAACAATCGCTTCATGACTCCTAAATCAATCAAGTGCAAACGATCTCCTACGATAATATCTTCAATTAGATTTAAACCTGGTACATTAAGTAAGGGTGTTGCAGTTTTCTGATGATGACTGTATGCATTTTGCCTGAACTTTTGATCAGTACGTTTTGCATTATTGATCGATGTGAACACAACGGTTCTTGATTCATGAGAGTACTCGCCTTCACACTCGCACTTTAGGCAACCGTTTTTAGAGTTAAAACCAGCGACACCTGAAAACCAATCGTAAATTGTAATGCAAGCTACAGTACATATATGACAAAATAAACCTTTAAGAAACGCGCGTGCGGGTGAATCACAAATAAAGCATCTTAGTTGTACATCGATCTTGCTGCCGTTGATTATGACTCCATGATTTAACACTTCAACCAATTGTTTCAAAAAATCTTCAAGACTAGTTGGTTTGCATTTTCCATAAAATATGGCAATCGTCATCGGCGCTATTTCAGGCATTTCCGTAATATTGAACAATATGGGCCAAAACTGTGATTTGCTACTTTTGAATAATGGAATGCCATCAATATTGATGTTGATGGAAATCCGAAGTGGCTTTTCAATTTGTCTATGAATGAAAAAAAAAGTTTTAATAATTTACTAATAAGCAAATGGTTTCAAACAATATTTTGGTCTTACTGAAAAAAATCACTGAGGCACTGCTTGATACCCTTGTACCAGAATTGTCCACCAGCGATTTCAACGATGTTGCAAGTAGCTTGCCTGGATGTTCTTAGTAAGGTTCTTGCAGAACGTGGCAATTTTTTTTCATTAGTTTTTCTTCTGATTATTTCCATAATTAAATTTATGGATTCGTGTGACTGATTCGTTTTCAGAGCCCAATATGTGATGCATTCACTCAAATCCATTTTATCTAATGTATCAGAATATTGATCTGTTTCGATTGATGAATAAGATTCATCACAAGATTCGTCGTCATTGGGCCAGTTATTGTCGGATTCGGTGCCATCGTCTTCAAGCATATCTTCTCGTGATGGGTCGTCACCAGTGGACCAAAAATCCTCTGATTCGGATAAACCGTCTTCAACTTTATTTTCTCTGGGTGCAGATGAATGCTTTTGAAGATCTAATTCATTTTCTCTTTCGTTTAATACGCAATCAGTTGGTAATGGCCTTTCATTTCCTAAAAAAAATAACTAGGTAATGTGAATTTTGTTTGAGGAAAAATATCAAAATGTTTTATACCAGAATGCGTGGCTTCTTTGTTTTCCTCTTCCCATTTGGCTAATAGTTTTTTACGGTGATAATAGAACAATCCGCTCTTTTTAATTGTTTTTGAAAACTCCATTGTACACTCGTTTAGATTTGCAAATAAAACTCAACTATAACATTAAACGCCTTCAAAAAGTAAACATTCTCAAGTTGCCGTAATTCTTTATCAGAACCTAAACTGAACTAGAGCCAAGTTGTAAAGAAGTAAAATTTAGCTTTATTATAAACTTTCACGTTTAGCTTTTTTCGTCGTCAGTACTTTGTATTGAAAGTTCAACTGAAGGCACCTTACAACTACTTCGGAACTTTATGGTTGAATTAGAATAACTTCTCTCAAACTTTCAAGTTCCTTATAAGTATTAGGAATACTTCGTAGATAATCAAGTTCGTCTGCACTTGTTGTATCCATCTAATCAGCTAGAAAGTTTTACGAAACCTATTGTGAACTTAATGTGAACTTGTGAGTTCGTCTCTTAAGCAATATCCGAACTTTTGGTTGCTTGGGTTACCAAAAGTCCATATCGACGCTAGCGCCACGCGGTGGTCGAGTTCTAAACTAAATTGTATCTTATGTGGAAGTCCTTATCCTCCTGAGCAACTTTGCCGAAGACTGCATCTTTCTATGTGTTCGCATTCTTGTATTATCGCAAAATTAGCCCCTACCGGGAGGCCACATCAACGTTAGCGTCACGCGGTGGTCGAGTTCCGAACTAAGTTTTATCTCATGTGGAAGTGCTTGTCCTCCTGAACAACTTTGCCGAAGACAGCATCCTTCTATGTGCTCGCAATCTCGAGTTATCGCATAATAAGCCCTTACCAAAAGTCCATATCGACGCTAGCGCCACGCGGTGGTCGAGTTCTAAACTAAATTGTATCTTATGTGGAAGTGCTTATCCTTCTGAGCAACCGAAGACAGCATCCTTCTATGTGCTCGCAATCTCGAGTTATCGCATAATTAGCCTCCACCGGAAGTTCGTATCGACGCTAGCGCCACGCGGTGGTCGAGTTCTAAACTAAATTGTATCTCATGTGGAAGTGCTTATCCTTCTGAGCAACTTTGCCGAAGACAGCATCCTTCTATGTGCTCGCAATCTCGAGTTATCGCATAATTAGCCCTTACCAAAAGTCCATATCGACGCTAGCGCCACGCGGTGGTCGAGTTCTAAACTAAATTGTATCTTATGTGGAAGTCCTTATCTTCCTGAACAACTTTGCCGAAGACTGCATCTTTCTATGTGCTCGCAATCTCGAGTTATCGCATAATTAGCTCCTACCGGAAGTTCATATCGACGCTAGCGCCACGCAGCGGTCGAGTTCTGAACTAAATTGTATCTCATGTGAAAGTGCTTATCCTTCTGAGCAACTTTGCCGAAGACAGCATCCTTTTATGTGTTCGCAATCTCGAGTTATCGCATAATTAGCCTCCACCGGAAGTTCGTATCGACGCTAGCGCCACGCGGTGGTTGAGTTCTAAACTAAATTGTATCTCATGTGGAAGTGCTTATCCTTCTGAGCAACTTTGCCGAAGACAGCATCCTTCTATGTGTTCGCAATCTCGAGTTATCGCACAATTAGCCTCCACCGGAAGTTCGTATCGACGCTAGCGCCACGCGGTGGTCAAGTTCTGAACTAAATTGTATCCCATGTGGAAGTCCTTATCCTCCTGAGCAACTTTGCCGAAGACAGCATCCTTCTATGTGTTCGCATTCTCGAGTTATCGCATAATTAGCCTCCACCGGAAGTTCGTATCGACGCTAGCGCCACGCGGTGGTCGAGTTCTAAACTAAATTGTATCTCATGTGAAAGTGCTTATCCTTCTGAGCAACTTTGCCGAAGACAGCATCCTTTTATGTGTTTGCAATCTCGAGTTATCGCATAATTAGCCTCCACCGGAAGTTCGTATCGACGCTAGCGCCACGCAGCGGTCGAGTTCTGAACAAAATTGTATCTCATGTGAAAGTGCTTATCCTTCTGAGCAACTTTGCCGAAGACAGCATCCTTCTATGTGTTCGCAATCTCGAGTTATCGCACAATTAGCCTCCACCGGAAGTTCGTATCGACGCTAGCGCCACGCGGTGGTCAAGTTCTGAACTAAATTGTATCCCATGTGGAAGTCCTTATCCTCCTGAGCAACTTTGCCGAAGACAGCATCCTTCTATGTGTTCGCATTCTCGAGTTATCGCATAATTAGCCTCCACCGGAAGTTCGTATCGACGCTAGCGCCACGCGGTGGTCGAGTTCTAAACTAAATTGTATCTCATGTGAAAGTGCTTATCTTTCTGAGCAACTTTGCCGAAGACAGCATCCTTTTATGTGTTTGCAATCTCGAGTTATCGCACAATTAGCCTCCACCGGAAGTTCGTATCGACGCTAGCGCCACGCGGTGGTCAAGTTCTGAACTAAATTGTATCCCATGTGGAAGTCCTTATCCTCCTGAGCAACTTTGCCGAAGACAGCATCTTTCTATGTGCTCGCAATCTCGAGTTATCGCATGATTAGCTCCTACCGGAAGTTCATATCGACGCTAGCGCCACGCAGCGGTCGAGTTCTGAACTAAATTGTATCTTATGTGAAAGTGCTTATCCTCCTGAGCAACTTTGCCGAAGACACCATCCTTCTATGTGTTCGCATTCTCGAGTTATCGCATAATTAGCCTCTACCGGAAGTTCGTATCGACGCTAGCGCCACGCGGTGGTCAAGTTCTGAACTAAATTGTATCCCATGTGGAAGTTCTTGGTCCCCGAAGCAAGTTTGCTGAAGACAGTACATTCCTATATGGCCTGCATCTTATACAATTTGGTGATGACTGCAGATTTCTGGGCTGAGTGTACTGAAATTCCACGTGGCCAACATGGTCCCCTTCGTAGCCGATTCCCGGTGGCCACTGGATCCGGAACCGGTATTCCAGGTAGTGATCAGAATATTGAGGAGTATATCTTTCAAATGCGGCATAAATTTCATTATTCGGTTGATATTTCGCTGATTTATAGGGGTATACATTTCTGGGTCATAATGACCCCAGTATCTTATTAAGTTGTTTTTTTGTGGCGCCATCTTAGAATCACCTTAAGAAAAAAATTTTTTGGTCTTGCGCTTCGTTTCCACAAAATATTAAAAGTCAGGGAATTTCAGAAAGATCCGTTTGATAACGACAGAGATATTGCAGGTTGAAATTCGATTTTGGGTCATTATGACCCCAGTATCTAACTAAGGTTAATTTATCTGCCTTTTGGCTTGGTACCTCGTATCTGGTCGTACCTACGGTATTTCTGAGCTATAAGTACTGGCTGCAGTTGGCGCAGAAAAAAAAACTTCCCGGACTGTGGACTGAATAACATATTATTTTATTCTTTATTTACAGGATATAAAACTTACGTCTGAAAAATATAATAGGCCAATGTTTAAAACCATGCGAGAATATTGAATTTATTATGCTTGATTGTGTAGAGCCATGTCTTCAAAGTTTGTACGGATAATTTGCGGACACCCTGTAGCCGTGGACTCTATCCATTTGGCTACTCAGCCGTAAATCATGAACATTGGATAAAATCAATCGAAGACCTGGGGCCTGGTGGTAAATTCGAAAAATACATGAGTTATGATTTCTACCTTGGGTATGAAGAGTTGGGTAGGGTATTGTCAAGCGTATGAAATGCGGCAGACTGCGCTGAACTGGTCTCGTTGTCGATATACTGGAAGAACGTCAAACAAAATCAATACTCAAGTATAACCATCGAGCTGAAGCAGTACGTAAATGTGTAATACGTACAACATCAGGTCGATGGCTACTTGTGTTTGAACAGAGAATCAACGTTTATGGCAATATGAAGCGATTAGATCGAGAAAGATCATCCATAGCGAATTGGGGTCCGTCATTTTTGAAGTAAGTATTCCCTCCCAAGACTTCTCGTTGCATAACTGTAGTTATACACATGTTCCATTTGACTGCTGAAACAAACGCAGTTTATTTACTGCAATATTTTGCAACTGTCATAATATAGTGACAGCGGCTGTTTCCCACTCTCCCGGTCGAGCATAATTTATTTGCATTTTTATTTGCACGAATGCGTTCATAAATAATTGATTGTCTACACACGTGCTCCTGTTAGAGCTCCCGCGCCGACAAACGTAACATGCATCGGCCCAGTTTCGGTTTTTGTGAATCGATACTTTCCAAACGGATCCCCAAGTGGGCAAGTTTTGCCTGACACGAAAAAAAAAAAGAAACAAGACGTATCGTAAAGATGTTCGATGTTACGATGTTCGATTCTGATATACCTGGTGGTGACATCCGCATGTCAGTACCTTAACCATAGTACTGGCTGGCTGTGTTGTTGACAGCTTGAGCTATTGATGCGCGTGGCCAAATGGTTCCACATTTGTAATTCCAATTGTTTCATTGTACACTGGGATGGATTGGACGTTTTTGCTGGTTGCAGTTTCTCAGGGCAGCAGGTGGAAAAAGTGCATTAGGTCGTCTAAAGGGGGCAGACGGTACAGGTTTGATGACGGTGGAATGGGGAAACCCATTGCAATGCATAGCAAGGTTAACCAGTCTGACAATATGGGTTGTAAAATAGAATATTAACGGTTTTGTTATGCTGTTTTCTAGCAGGCCCTTCATACTTAAGATAACAGTGAGTTAAGTAGGACTGTGTGACATTACCTTGAAAGCCACTACCCCAATACCATGACCCCGAACGAAAATAAAAATTTAGGAAAAAAAAATCGTTATTATGACGTTTGGGATTATGGGTTGGAGCCGTAATGTAGGCGTAAAGCTCTTTGGTAATTGGAAAGAAATAGTAAAGTTACTCTGTAGTTGAGATCTTCAAATTTTATAGGGTTCAACGCAGTACACGTCGATCAATATTGTTTGTGAGATAACTACTTAATTTTACGGTCCAATATTCGTTACCGAATCTATTTTTAAGCTAAATCGAACCAAATTCCTTTCAAAAATAGCTTTTGCCTAGAAAAGAAAGACAGTAACCAAAGTTGGAAAGAAAAACAAACAATAGACGGTGTCTTTACGTGGCCCGATATAACAACCATTGCATCGAGATGCGATTTATGTTGAACCAACAGCATTGCGATCACTTCTGCCCGGGCGCAAAAGGAAGGTATACGTCTAATGCACTGTTGGGAATGCATCTTCCAAGCCACACGTCTCGTCTTCATCTATCTAAGAAGCGATACGCGATCCGGTCGGAAGGAACACCGGACTACCACCAGGCTGAATTACACTGCGAACGTGCGTGTGGCAGTTCCAGAGAAAAACAGACATAATAGTTAGAACAATTTTCAATGTGAAACGAAGTACCGCAAATATTAACGCCCAATGCTAAAGATACTGATTTTGGCCATCTGGAAACTAAGTTGCGGTGGTTCACAAACACGCAGCGAACTGGACTATCGAAATTCATACATTTTGCCTTATGAAAGATGGAACGATTATCGCAATGGTCTAATCCACCGATGTACTAAATTCACTCGATCTAAGAATTGTGACACTTGAGCGGGGCACGCTCCCGTATGATCCCCACGTGATCTGGACCCGCTCTAGTGTCAAAATTCTACGACCGAGTTAGTTTAGTACACCAGTGGATAAGACCATACGAACGCTTTATGTATCGTTTTAGCAGCAATCCACACCAAGGCGTCAATAGGCGCGGGGTGTACGCACGAGCCTATCGATCGCAAGATCCTTGGTTCGATTCCAGGTTGCCGCGAACACTATTTTTGTTTTCAAATTTCGGTTTCATAAGGCAAATTTATGAATTTTGAACCCGATTCCTTGTGGCGAATTTTCATAAGGGGTTCCTATGTTTATCGATAGTCCATTTGCCTGAGTGAACGTTAAACTCGGAACAAAAGCGATACGAGCGTCACGAGTGAGCGGTTTGCCAACTATCAAATATTAGAAATGAGTGCTATTCAGCTATACCTTGAAGTTAATTCGAGTGTCATGTCAGTTTGTCTGTGACAGTGACACGATCATGGTTTGTGCTGTTAGACGAGAGCGCATTGAGGACGGCACCCGTCGTGCGCCTTGTCGCAACATAATATGTTTTCTTTGGACTAGTGGTTTAAGATCGCACGTTTCAATGGGGCGCAGAAGAAACGCAACCCACAGCGAGAGAAGAGATCACTTTAGCAGTAAATTATGACGACGACGGCACCGACGGCGACACATTAGCCGGAAACGTACGACCCCAGGGGACTATAAAATTAACACAATTACCTATCACATTCAAATTAGTCGGTAATTTTCTACGGAAAAAAGTTTGTGGTTCGCCGCATGAGGCTGTATTGAATCAACAGCTTGTCCTTATAGCTAGATAGCTTGATTAACTGTGCACTTTGAACAACTCGGTAATTGTATGAGTTGTGTTACGTATTGATGCACAACGCAACACTAGATTTTTACATAACTCATTAGAGTTGCGTAATTAATGATCACAAAACAATTGCCTGACATATAAAAATAAAAAGGTTGTACGCAACGACGAAAAAAGTTGATGTTTTATATACGCCTATGAATTATGAGAGATCTTTCAAGACGACCTTGAACAAATCTTCAGTTTTGTCGTCATAAGTAAAAATTTGTGCTTTTATTTCTTCAAGATGTTTGAGAAGAAGTTCACGATATTTAAGAGTTTCCGGCAAAACACGACAGTCTCCTTTCTTCGTGATTTGGAAGGAAATCTTGATTCCTCCAAAGGTGTAGGAGATCTCCCGATTAAATCCTCCAAATTTGCAACAACTGGCCTTCATTGGCGATACGCTCTGTTTCCACACTTGAATCAAAGAGCCTGGGATAGAGGCTGCTTCGATTTGATGTTCGGAAAATTTGCCTAAAGCATCGAACTGTTTGCTCATTTTGATGCAATTATCGACGCTAACCATTTCATTTTTGGAAGAAAGCGCGCACTTCGGAGAAACATCCTTTCGTCCATTTTTGACATGTTTAGCGACAGTTTTAAATCCACTTTTTTGGAAGGAAGTTGTGAATCAAGAGATTCACTTTCCTTCTTTTCGTAGTTGCAGCAAGTTTGGTGAATAAACGAAAGAAGAAGTAATCTTGTAAGGGTTTTTTTTTTCAAGACGGTGTCCAGAAATGATTATCTCCACTAGTTTTTGCTAATGGGTCCTACGAAAAATCTTAGACACGGGTCCAAACAAGGATTGAAAAGTGATCTATACGTAAAAACAAGTAGCACTGAAAAGTACTGTTTTTGTAGCACTGAGAAGTACTGTTTGTTTTACTGCTTGGTAGTTTTAAAAACTTCCGAGAGCAAACAGAATTTGCGAATCCATCAGGCTAAGGTGTCGGCCAGGGTAGACGCGTCACGCGACGCGACGCGAAAATCCTTTGGAGTTTGACATTTCATTATTAATAATTGTTATTCCTTCCCAGGCAATTTTCGCGTCGCTTCGCGTGACGCGTCTACCCTGGCCGACACCTAAGCCTGGTCTTGCGTCTAGTAGTAAGGCTATTTGGGCCCACTGGACTTAGTATCCAGTCGGATATTGATCTTTCAGTGATCAATATTGTAATATAGGTATCATTAATTAGAACCCATATTTTCCTAAGTGGGCAAAACTCTCCCGATCAGGTACGGACCAATAAATTAAGGCAACCCGAACAGCGACAAAGCATTCAGCAAACTGTCGAAACAATAAAAGAGTGGCATCACTCGGAATGCGAACAAGCTGCTGCTGTTGTTGGATGGGATGCATCGTACATATATCCGAAGACAGACCGAACCTCTACCGACGATGTGCGGCTGTTTGGGGCATCCGAAATATTTGCGAAGCACTTTCCCACAATTTTAACTTCTTTGAGATTTAAATTTTTCGCGAACCGCAAAATCAATTGGGTATATCGTTGCTTCCCGGGTTCTCTCGAGCTATTAATGTTTGTGTTTTATCCTTGAAAGCCCGAATGCTGCACCCAGTCGTCGTCGATGTTCTTTTTGTCGTCAGATGTGCGATCATCCCGTCAGAAGAATGGAACGGTTCACGACCAATTGTTACGGAAAGGCCAACCGATCCGTTTTTGGGATTCCGAGTCGGTTCTCAGGGATTTAAACGAGACAAGACATCGAGCAAGAGATAAGTTATGTGCGAAACACTTTGTCTTTCGTGGGGATCAATTGCTGAGGATGTGGCGGAGGTTCGGAGCAATCGATTGATTTCTTGGGAAAGTTTGACCGATATATTAGTCATCGTATTCTGTGGCGATTTTCTTCATAATCTTGATCCTTTGAGCTTCTTTGCTGCAGCATACTTTGTAGCATTTCCGAGAGTGTAATCGTTACGGTTAAATGCCGCTCTACAGTTAGCTTCAATCTAGCTGTAATTTCAATCATTTCTGCAACATTGCAACATGTCGCTTGATCGCTAATTGCTTTATTGGTGTTTACCACTGTTGCCACTTTGAGCCTTCGATACGCTTTCATTCCTGCGGTGATAATTCCGAAACTCGCACGAAAGTATATAAATCGATATCGGTATGATAAGAGTAAAATAATCGGCTCTATTGACCACTACTACCATCGGCCATTCCGTAATTCCTGGAATTGGCAATGCATCGCCGGCGGCGATCATCAATCGAACCCTCTGCGCCGGCCATTCCACTATGGGACAGAAATTAGAATTTCGTATTATTTCGTCCAACTGTTAGTTGAAGTATTCGTTTTTATTTCATACTACGAAACGGTAACTTTCAAAATTATATTTATTGCATTCTAAAGTTATTTAAAAAATGCTTTGTTGATCAGTGAATGTTTTGAATGTTTCTATTTATACTATTTATAACTATTTAAATTGTTTATCATTTTTTTACAGTACATTTTCATTTCATTCTTCAAAGCAACTATCAAAACTAATTGTTAGTAAACGGATTGTCGTGAATTCAAAAGCTAAGATCTCGACAACTATTTGCCGAATCTCGATAAAAAAATAATCGAGATCTTAGTAAATGTTTGTTGACTCTAGGCAGAGCAGGCAGATACAAACATGTCCTCAAAACGAGAAATTCATCTTACATATTTGATTTTATAAAATATGAGACTTTTGTCGAGAAATTTTAATTTCCAGCCCATAGTGAATTCGCGAAAGAACAGAAAAAGTGCGGACACGGGTTTCTTTGAAGTTGCATGAGTCTATCCACCAGTGGCTAGGCAACGAGAGCAGCAGCAGAAGAGATCTACGAACGCGTCTCAGGGATAATCGAACAAATGGAAAATGATGAAAACTATGTAACCGTGTAGACCCTTGGAATGTCACATCTGCTTGCAACTAGTGTGCCTGCCCGTATGGTGGGAAGTATGCTTCATTTAACCTGGCTGAGCTCTATCGTAGAAGTCGGTGATTGTTGGGGTACCAACACGCACTGATAAATGGATGTTGTGATTTTTTGCTTCCTCTGCCCCATCACGACTTCTTAGGGATTATTTTTCATTAACTAGCATTCTCTTATTAACTAATTAATTTGAGGCCGCGTTTGTATTTGTACACTTTTTGTCAAAGTTGATGGAAATGATTGATGATGGCGGATTGGTTTGTACTGTTGCTCAGTCGGTGGATGTACTTAATTACTACAACTTGCATCCGGATCCGACTGGCGGATGTCCTCTGACAGTACAATTGCTTAAGTGCTTTAATGATATTTGCCGAGTTTTACCGTTGTTTTCAAATGCATAAATAGAAATACATCAGTTAATGGCTAGCATGTCAATATTTGAAAATGATGCATGAAAATTTAATTTTTAACAAATTTATTAAAAAAATTTTCTTTCCGAAAAACGGAAAAAAATTAGAGTTTTCGAAAAAGTTAAACCGACCGGGCCTTTTTGAGCCTAGTGGTAACGTCCGCTGCTACAAAGCAAAGTCATACTGAAGGGTACGATTTCCGGTCGGATCTTTTAGTAATGGAAATTTCCTTGACTTCCCTGGACATAAGTATATCATTGTGTTTGGCAACTTCGTCAAAGAAAGCTTTCAGTTGATAATTGTGGAAGTACTGATTGAAAACTTAGCTGATAAGCTGGTTTTGTTCCAGTAGGGACATAATGACAAAGAAAAAAATGAAGAACAAAAGAAATAATCCTACGCTTCACAAGGGGACAAATCGTCTGTCACATGTAGTAAACGAGTTCGTGGGAAGTCATCTAGCAGGCTTCATTGACGGCCGAACGACAACGGACCAGATCTTTACTATACGACCAATCTTTCAAAAATATGAATATCACGTCCAATCACCTGTTCATCAATTTAAAATTGGCATACGATAATTTCGACCGGTGGGGTAAAGCTATGGAAAATAATGGACGAGAACAGCTTTCCCGGGAAGTTCACATTACCGATTAGAGCGACGTGCAAGATTGTGTGAAGATTTCAGGTGAAAATTCCAGCTCGTTTGTGTCCCGCCGATGACTACGACAACTTATGCGAGCTATGTTCGATTTTCAACAGATCCAGTCAATTTATTTGCTTCACGGATGATATGGGCAATGTGCTCGAGATACGTTCGATGTGATGAACGAGTTTGTCTAACTGGGATCCTTAATGATGACTGGTAATAACGTTAACCATGAAATACGGAGGCGTTTCATAATATAATGATATAATGTTTTGTTGAATTTCCCCAATTTTGGCTGTGTAGTTTGGTAGTACACCAAACTTCAAATATTGTCAAATCATATTCAGCAAAATCAATACTTCATCTACCTCAATCAGTTTATGCAATGGAGTATTAATGAAATAACATATAACAACTTGAATATCGAATATTGAAGACGATACACTGGGCGAAATTGATCACCGTATAACAAAAAAGCACAGCAAAAAATTAAGTGTAATTCCACGTCTCAATTGTGATGCAATATCAAATCCCATTAACGTAATATTTTTGTATTGAGATAATAAAATGAAATGTAAACTGAATGTAAAAAAGTCGATGTAATGAAGGACATACGTATTGACTTGTGCCGGATGTTTTAATTCATATTTAATGTTCTAAAATTAAATTTTGTGTGTTTTTGTATTTTTGCACTTTTTTAACTATTAAATCACTTATGTTAGAAGGTGATAATAACAATAAGGGTTTAAAATTTGAAAAATACCTACCTACTAAATTTGGGTAGAATAATATCGAATGTGTATAGGGTGTCCCAGTATGTATGGGCACGACTTTGATAACGAGAATCGTAATAATTTTACGAACAATCAAATATTTTCATATTTTGTCTTTTTCTTTAAGTCATTTTGAATGTTCCCTGTGTTAATTCGTTCGATCAAATACCCTTTTAACTTGAATATTATAGTTTTAGAAAATCAATGTCCAGCACAGACCTCATATTTTTGTTTTGTGGAAACTTTGATAGTACAACTATTTTTATTAAAATCTTTCTTTGTTGTGAATTTATATATATTGTATTTCAGACGTTCCACATACAATTTTCCTTAAAACTTGATTTGCCTTTGCTAGAGAACACTTGACAAAATTGTAAAATTTACTAAAATCACTTGTTTTGCTCTACACATAAAACAACATCACGAAGATATAACTTTTCAGGTCTCTACTTTTGGGGAGGATTCATGATTTTTATGTATACATGTTTTAACGTAAATAAAAGAGATTGTTTTCAATCAATTTCAAATCGACCACAGCTGGATTCGGCTTCAAATATTGTACCCTCAAGTTTCAAGTTTTGGTTCAAATAATTGTTAGTCTGATAAGTAATCATATCGGAATTGAAGAATATAGCTCCAAAGTGTAATCACCGAATGACTTTATTATAATGAGCATTTTATATGATTTTTTCCGTGAATGCAATGCTATTCAAAGTAGAAAGGAGTAATGAAAGAATATGATAGATATAGCGAGCGATGAGAGGAATGTTTTTTAGTTAATAGGTCGAGGCGACAAATGTTTGCCTGTCTAGTGTTAGTAGTGACCAACGCTACAACATTTAGCCGTTCAAAACCAGGACGTTAGGCAACAGTTTGTCGTTTCGATTTTGTTAGTTTTCAGCTTTCTTCTATTCTATCCACCATATTATTTCATTACTTTCCTTACTCCCTTCCACTTTGAGTAGTATCACGTTCACGGAAAAAAGCCAATAAAATGCTGATTATGATATTGATTCCTTTTTTTTTAGATTTTTATTGTACTTTTCTGATCTAACACAAATTTCATAAAATAAAGTCGGTCAGAAATAACGCGATTTGTGCAAAACTAGTACGCCATCTTATAATTGATTGTAAAATAAATCGCTAAATTTTAGGAATTTACTCTTGATTAAAATTCACATTCAGATTTTTGAAATGGCAGTATGGTAAAATAGTGCCCATACTCTCTGGGCACCTTTTTTGTTGTGTAGGTACATAGCACTGTAAAATGGCGATAAGTGAGGTAACACTGAATGGTATAATGCTACACTGTGGTCTCTTTTGAGACGCTACCACCCACTTTGCTGATTTTTCGTATGTGTCGGAGGCATGAGCTTATTACCTACTAAATTTCATCAGATTATATAGGACAGTAGCTGATAAATTGCGGTGGGCGTAAAGTGGATGGCAACGACTAATAAAAGACCTGACTGTATAATAATCTTATTAAGTATTAAAGCATCACTTTCGTGAAGGAGTTTTTACTAAATTAGGTTTGCCTGAGACGGTTTGGTAATTTCTCTGTTATTTCAGCATAACAATACTTACAACATTGCTTTCATCCAAGTGATCTTCAAAATGTGAAATATATCGTGTAGTAACATTATTTCGAAATCAACAATTGTTTAAAAAATAGTAGACTACCAATGCACCTGAAAAGAAAAGTATTCGCATAGCTCGATGCGTACTTTTTTTTTTACAGAAATGGTCATGAAGGACATTTTTCTATGATAGCAGTACGGAGTTGAAAATAAATGTCACTACAAATGGACTCTCTGTAGTAAATTTCTTGACCGTTTGTTTTGAAGAAAATGTTTACTTTTCTTGAGCGGAATAGCATACTTATAATGAAATAGTTTTCAAGAATCGAAATTCGAACAATGTTTCTTTAGATAAGAACAATTATAACATATAAATTTTACTTTTGAAACAATTTATGATAAACTTATTTTATTTATGAATTCCTTTTACGGTACAAACTTGGGCTTGAAGCCAATCAATTGTATGAAAACGCACGCAATTTGACACAAGAAAAAAAAAATGAGAATAACATTTCCTTACTGTCTATTCATTTAAAGGATAACATATCATAATGAGAACCATGTGATCAAATGATTAGCACCTCTCTTAATATTATTATTTATAATTCGTGGGATATTATCATCGAACTATTTTTTTCAGCAAGGAAAGTTTTACACATTAGCCGTTTTTGCAATTTGCTCTAAAAGATGAAATATTCGAAAGGACACGTTTTTGTGTGGTTCCATCACTTACATCATGAGTCATTCAGTCATAACCAGAATTACTTCTACAGTAATTTCCATTATCTTTAAGAGTGTGGTGTTTGTAAGAGACTGTAAGAGTTTTTCATAAAATATAATTAGGGAAAAGCTTTAAATTTTCATATGTTTAAGATACATAACAATGGATTGATGGAACGATTGTTGCATTCAAATTCACATTACGTTAACATTCTTAAATAATAGTTCAGCAAAAAATTGTGTTCTGCCGTGGGTACGCCACTGTTCCAGACCAATTAGAGAAAAAGAAAGAAATTGCTGTTTTAAAACCGCGGGAAGGTATAGGGTTAAAGTAATTTAACGGCAGAGAGGCTTGTTTTTGGTTAGCTGACTGAGTATGTAGCAGGCGTAAGGAGAGGCGTGCTATAGGGTGTTCCAGAAAGTATGGGTACGACTTTACCATCCTGTCATTTCAAGACCAATGCAGATAAAAATCTGATTTTCACACGTTTTATTCTTTTACTTACCAAGAGTAGATTTGGAAGTTTGAGCGATTTTTACATTTCTGGAAGCTTTTCTCATAAGGTTTGCAAAAATCGCTTTATTTCTTAGCGAGTTTGTTTTACGAAATTTGTGCTAAAAACTGAAAAAAATATAATTATTAAATTTTTGTTGCCTGTCTATAAGTATAGATATTTGAATAAAAAATTCAAATTAAATAATTTTATTTATATTAAAAATACCTGAAAAACTATGATATCGTGCGGCTATCGTATGTAGAGAGAAAAACTTGCGATTTTTTAGATTTTTGAAATTTTGTCAAATGTTTTCTAGCAAAGCCGAATAAAGTTTTAAACATAAATTCTTGTGGAACGTCTTTGATACAATGTACTTGAATTCATCACATCCAAAAATCTTGAAAAAAAAAAATCGTTACTAGATAAGTTTTAACAAAACATAAAAGTAGGGTTTAAGCTGGCTAAATAAGAATTGATTTTGTTAAATAAAAAAACAATGGAAAAGTTTTATATTCAAACAAAATTTTTCACAGACAGCATTTAAAATGCCCCAAGGAAAAATACAAATATATAAAAATATTTATATGTTTGAAAATATATTGTGATTCTCGTTATCAAAGTCGTGCTCATACTTTCTTGGACATCTTATATAATGCCGCAAGAGTGGAATCGTTGGGAAACGGGGTTTTAGTCCACCTCTGGTTCTAGCAAATGCTATAAATGAATAGATCAAGTGTGATAGATTAAGAGTGGAAGATAGAAGCAAGTGAAAGATACAACTACGCTAGGTGGATTGACCAGGTGCACCAGGACCTGGAGAGCGTGGATCGAAGTCGAGGATGGAGAGAGGCGACCATGAACCGAGTGGATTGGCGAAATATGGTTGGCGAGGTTTTATCAAGTTAATTGATGTAGAACTAAATAAATAAAATTATAATAGCTACTCATCGTCCAAAATATTAATCCACAAAGATCGATCATAAAAATAAAATAACAATTATCAAATCCATGAAGGGAAATAGATCTTTACAGATACGCCTGTATGTACACGGATAAAAATCTGATCCCCACACCATGATTTACAAATCATGAAATTCATAAATTGGTTAGGTCATGATATCAGGATCACAAATCATGGTTCCTGGAGTCATAATCATGATTCCTCATAAGCGTAACATCCAGTGTGAAAACACTAAGCGGCGCACTTTGCTTCATCACATTCGTATCGATCACTCACAATTCAAGATGACGAAGCGGTTGAGTGGTAGAGTACGTGACTCACAATCGGAAGGTTCTTGGATCGAATCCCAATGTATGCTATTTTTGACTTTTTTTTATTTTTCTCGATTATAAACGGATGCGCGACTCAGCATTTTTGGAATTTGAATCATGATTCCGAGCAATCAGCTACAAAAACCTAACGCGTGTGTTGCGTTACGGCAATCTGACTCATGATATCATGAGTCCAAATCATGGTGTATTTTCATAAGACGAAAACACGCTGGAATCATGATATCATGAGTCATAATCTTGTTTTTGGGTTCTGATTTCTACCCGTGTATAAAGGACACGGATATACCTCAAAAGAACTAGGAACTGGTCGCAGTGATTCATTCCGAACAGAAACAGTAGTTGAAATGGCAAACATGTTTTTGAAGCATTATTCATATTACATTTGACAATAGTGGGAACAGAAAGTGATTCATGTTATTGTCCGCTGGAATATAACCGCTAATAGTCACAGGAACTATTATCCTTTTTATGTCTGATGATTATTATACCTTGATAAAAACATTTGTGCATTACTCTTCAAAAAAAAAAAAAAAAAAAAATCATTTCGAAACAGTACATCAATGCAGATTTCTTGCACTCTCATCATGTTGCCCTAGCATAGCTCCAGTCATAACTCCTTCCATACATGCTTTCCCATTTTTCAATGACTCAATCACTGTGTATGACCGTCAAAATGACACTCTGTAAAATTATCTCATAAATGCCCATTCGACTGAATTTTCGACTAAAATCACTATCAAATTTCATATGCTTCTTAAAGCAATTGGTACTCCTACTCTACATTACAATTTTCTGCAGGAGTTGCATAATATGTAATGTTATTTGATTTTATTTAGCTGAGTTTAGTAATTTTATTGCTTTTTTTGCACAGGTGTGTCAATGACAGTTATAACATAATTGCACTTTGATAATGTATGCATATTGTAGGTTAGTTTGAATATCTTCCGCTGTGACACACTTTTTTTTATATAACAGAAATAAACGTTTACGAAGAACTGGCTCGATGTCGAAAAATAAATGTTTTTAATTAAATTTGTATAAACCTTGAACAACTTAATAACGACGTTTATCCAGTTTCCCGTACGGATTAACACCGTTCATTGTCATCCACATCCCGAGAACAATAGCATCAGATAAGCACCGATCGTGTTAGATCTGAAATATTGCCCTTCACCTCGAATTTCTCCCGAACGCATCGCCTGCATAAAAATACAAATCGCTCCTATCGGTGTCCCGTGATCTGCGACCGTGAATTGTTCGATGGGTTCGAATCGCCAGTAGTTTCCTCCTCGTGTATGGTATCCTCAATCCTCATTGTTTCATCCTTTTCTCCCTCTCACTCTCACACTCGCTCTGACCATCCAAATCCGGAGCAAGATTCCGGATTTTGCACACCGCAAGACACCAAAAACAAGATAATTACACCGGTTCACCTCGATATGCTCCAAGATCTTGGTACAAAGACAGGCGGGACCGGCGAAGACCAGACCGACAACCGCCAGAGCGCACACAGAGAAAGCGAAAAGGCGACCGACTCGAAAAATATTTTAATAAGGCACACAGTTATTTTCCAACCCTTATTCTCCCACCGGCGGCAAAAGCAGTCCCAACTGCACGGATATTGCACTGTAATTATCTCCAACTATTTTCCTGCCACAACAAGCGCAGTGCCTGAAGTTGGTGGAGCATCTTCTTCTCGGCAGTTGGAGCCTTTCCTTGAGAAGGGCAGATGATGCGGCGAGGCTCTCTATCTTCTCATATGTGGCTTACGTGGGGTTTGTGCGTGCAATATAGGAACGTCTGACCAAGCCAACTGTAATTCAGTTCAAAATCTTTGTGCTCTTCTAGATCCAGTGTGAGCCATAGCTCCTTAAGGTACGAGGGACAAAACAAAAGATTATAAAGTTATTATCGGATGGTGAGTGTACTGGAAGAGGCAGTAGCGGTAGGACACTACAAAGTAGAATCTGAAGGAGATCCCGATGCCCTTGCATTGTGCTTGTAAGGCGCATCGGAGAACATGTGGTACCGTCAGACGGGGCTTGTTTGGACACTCTTTGTACGTCCTTAAAGCATTTTCCAAAATGTGGGTTTTTATACACCCCGCAGTACAATCTTTGTTTGTATGATCTTTGTTAGGATAAACATAATCCTTTACAGTAGGTAACTAAAGAACATACCTAATTACTATTTGTATTTCATTTTGAGTTCTTCTAACACCAATGAAATTCAGTAAGTGCTTTAAGATTTCATCAACACAAACAAAAGCCACACTACAGGTCCCATATCAGCGATTCTGCAAGCACTCTTGCGTACCGAACTGAACTGAGAAGTTATTCGATATTGACAAAGAGAATGCCTTTACATATAATATGGTTTTCTCAGTGCCCTCGTCCCGCAGCATCCATGATCCAAGACCGAACGGCCTCTCCAAGGAAAACGCGTCGAAGAAATCTTTATTGAAATTGTGTGGAAATTATTTCTTTGCTCCACACGTTCCCGGGTTTATGGTGTCTTGAGTAGGATTGCATTTGCGAATTCAAAGCAGTAGGTTGGTACATACATTCTTCGCTCCTGGCTTTCAGTAGAATATCGGTGGCAACAAAATCTAGCTTTCATGCTTACCGCCTTCGGGTGATTGCAATTCAGTACCATGGAAGTAAAAGCATCGACAGTCGTTCATCGACACAAGGATGTATGGAGTGAATATTTTAATTTATTGACTCCAACAAGAGTCCAACATATCTGCAGATGGAATCCTTGCGGAATACAATGCGTTCCCACAGAACCAAGATGTGGCACGCTTGATGGAAACCCTTCCCCAATGGATAAAGCTTCAGTGAAACATCAAATGGATAGTTTCAGTGAAAGACGATCAAAGACAAAATAAATTTTCCATCGAACGGATAATCTTCATTTCGTTGGTATTTGCCGATGCCAAGGCCAATGCTGATGGAATAGTAAGGTGATTGGAAGATCCTAATAATGGTACACAATACTGTGCAGTGCGAATCGTATTCAGGAACTGTACTTAGCTTAGCTTAGCTTAGCTTAGACTGACTACACATATCAATGGTTGCTATTCCGTGATTGACCGAAGTCAGTGAAAATGCACAAAGAATCAACTAGAAGTTCGGCTGGGATTGGCCATAATCTTCTTCAGTGTGCATAATTCAGTGCCTCTATTTATACAGGGTCAATAACGGCGCCGGCCACGTCCTTGCAGTCAGGTGGGATTGGGGGAAGGAATGTTAGCGTGTAACCTTTGCTATTTGGAGACCGTGTTTGCCTCTGCATCTCCACACAGGTTACTGGGAAGGATGTTTGTTAATGGGGAGGATCGTTGGGTCAAAGGATTCACTTTGATAAGTGATTAGACCATGATAAATAGTTTTTTGCTAAATATAAATATGCTTTTATGAAAATATAATATTTTCATTTGATATGAACAATTTCTATGTAAAGGAAAATTATGCCGACACTTGAGGTGACGAACCATTCAAAGTTTGTTGAACAAATATCTAAATGTAACATTCCTACAGCTGTCATGACGAAAGCATGTGTTATTATATTTTACTTATTTGAAAAGAAACAAAAACTCGATTGGCTGGAACATCATAGAACACTCTTATTCTTATGCCAGCACTTACAGTGGCGAACCATCCAAAGTTTGTTGAATAAAGTGAACCTTTCGCAAGTCTACACTTGTAGTGTCGAACCATTCAAAGTTTTTTTTTAAATTACAAAAATAAAGATAAAAAGAAAGAAGTGTTTTGAAAACAAAAAAATGTTAAACATAAATAATTCATGAATTAGAGTTTATGTCGACACTCACAGTGACGAACCATTCATAGTTTGTTGAAAAATCATATTTACGTCCTACCATTGTATCGATTAAATGTGCAGTCATACATATTTTATAGATTAGAAATAGTAGCATGAAACGAGCTCACCAATTGATCCGTCATCCTTGAGGTCGGAAGATCAAACAGAACTCCGAATCGTATTCAGGAACTGTACGCATAAAAACAGGAAAGGCCAGGGGGACCAGGCCGCCCCCAGTGTCATCCAGGCCATCCAGAATTTTGGATGATAAATAATATAAAAATTAGAAAAAAATGACATCATTCCAACATGAAGCAAAATCTTTTGAATCAATTTACGCGATTATTATTGACAAAAGAAAAACTTTTCAATAATTACGTTCTTTCATTTTGTACAACAATTGTGGGAAAACCTCACATGTTGTACACATTATCAGCGGGGTGGTCCTGACTTTGGCGAATCGCGCACCAAACGTCTCGCTGTCGTTCGATTGGTTAGCGCTAGAATCAGCTAGCTTTTGTGGGCGATAAGTGCATTTTTTCTGCATCTCCATTTCAACAAATTCCTTGGTACATAAAAGCGTCAACATTCTGGAAATTTTGCTCCCAAAATTCGTACTAATGCAAACAATACTGTTTTAAATGTTTTAGCCTAAAGTAGCATATTCACTGCATTATGATTTCCCATGTTTTTGAGGCTGCTCTACTCGGAGTGTTCCATGATGATGATTTCCCGTATATTTAAGAATTCACTACAGAAATCCAAACATTAGTATAGTGTCCGATAAAATTAATTGTAAAAAATAGATAACATTTTTAATGGAATTTCTTCGATAATAGAAAGCGTAAATTTTCGGCAAATACCTAGTAAGTCTCAATTCATAAGATCGGTTCATTAAGTTTGAACCTAACTAATTTTACATCAGATAGATGACAGAAATTCAATCTAGTGTGGAAAAGTCTAACAAAATCGACAGTTCAGATTTTTTACTCACCTGTATTCACCTGTTTTCACCTGCTTATAAGAGAAAAAAAAACACGTTTTCAATTTACTTAACCTGACTTAACCTAAATATATAACGCATTAATCGTGGCAACAGAAATTGTAACGATTTTTGCCTGAAATTATTATTATTTTTATTTGACATTTGTTCCAATGTTTCAACATTGGATATTCTTTGTATGTAATTCATTGGTACTATACCAGGAAGGAAGCTTCAGAATCATTTTCAAAATTTTATTTTGTATTCTCTGCAGAGCTTTCTTCCTGGTATTACAACAGCTAGTCCATATTGCATACAACATGGCTGGCCTGAAAATTTGTTTGAATATCAAATGCTTGTTCTTAAGACAAAGCTTTGATTTTCTATTAATAAGGGAATGGAGACATTTTTCATATTTGTTGCATTTGGCTTGAATGCCCTCAATGTGGTTTTTGAAAGTTAAATTCTTATCTAGCATTAGTCCTAGATTCTTAACTTCATCTGACCAATTTATTGGAACCCCTCTCATCGTGACAACATGTCTACTTGAAGGTTTCAAATAAATAGCTTTTGGTTCATGTGGGAATATTATTAGTTGAGTTTTGGAAGCATTAGGAGAAATCTTCCATTTTTGCAAGTATGGAGAAAAAATATCCAAACTTTTTTGCAATCGACTACAGATGACACGCAGACTTCGTCCTTTCGTGGAGAGGCCTGTGTCATCCGCAAACAAAGGTTTTTGACATTCTTGAGGTAACTCAGGTAAATCAGATGTGAAAATATTGTATAATATTGGTCCCAAAATGCTGCCTTGAGGAACACCAGCTCTTACAGGAAGTCTTTCAGACCTGGAGTTCTGATAATTAACCTGAAGTGTACGATTTGACAGATAACTTTGAATTATTCTAACAATGTATGTTGGAAAATTAAAGTTTTTTAATTTTACAATCAAGCCTATATGCCAAACACTATCGAATGCTTTTTCTATGTCTAGAAGAGCAAGACCAGTGGAATAGCTTTCAGGTTTGTTGGAACGGATCAAATTTGTTACACGTAAAAGTTGATGAGTGGTCGAATGTCCATGGCGGAATCCGAACTGCTCATTGACAAAAAATGAATTTTCGTTGATGTGGACCATCGTTCTGTTTAAAATAACCTTTTCAAAAAGTTTACTGATGGAGGAAAGCAAACTGATTGGACGATAGCTAGAAGCTTCTGCAGGATTTATGTCTGGTTTCGAAATTGGTTCAACCTTAGCATTATTTCATTTGTCAGGAAAATATGTTAATTGAAAACATTTGTTGAATATATCAACTAAAAATGATACGCTACTTTCTGGAAGTTTCTTGATGAGGATGTAGAAAATTCCATCATCGCCAGGAGCTTTCATATTTTTGAATTTTTTAATAATAGTTCTCACTTCTTCCAAATCAGTCTCCCAGGAATTTTCGAAAACGTTCTGATTGAGAATATTTTCAAAGTCCTGAGTAACTTGATTTTCAATTGGAATAGTAAGTCCTAAATTAAAATTGTGCACGATTTCAAACGGCATAGCAAGTTTTCGAGCTTTTTCGCAATTAATTAGTAATAATTTGTTTTCCTATTTCAATGCCGGTATTGGCTTCTGAGGTTTTTTTTCTTTTTTAATTTTAGATAATTTCCAAAAAAGCATAGAGCCAGGGTCCAATTGAGAAATCTTATTTTCAAAATGTTTGTTTCTTAATTGTGAAAAACGTTTTTTGATTTCTTTCTGCATATCCTGCTATATAATTTTCATAGCAGGATAGAAATTGTTTTCTCCTCACGTTTTTAAGACGGAGAGTTTAAGATCATCGTCTATAATCACGGATTGAAATTTTACATCAAGATTAGAGTCAATATATGTTTCATATATATATATTCCTGTCGGCTCGAAAATAATTGAAACTAGAGCAGATAGGAACAATCGCTTCATGGGATATTTGAAACGTAACAGGGACATGATCAGAATCAAAATCAGCATGAGTTATAATTTGGCTAGAGTCTGTTAAGACCAAATCAATCGTAGATCGATTTCTAGGAGAGGAAAAACATGTAGGGCTATCAGGGTATTGAATTGAGAAATATCCTGAAGAGCACTCATCAAATAAAATTCTGCCGTTGGAATTACTTTGAGAATTATTCCATGACCGACGTTTGGCATTAATGTCACCAATGACAAAAATTTTTGACTTATTGTGAGTCAATTTTCGCAATTCAGTTTGGAGCAAATTAATTTGCTGTCCAGAACATTGAAAAGGCAAATAGGCAGCTATGAAAGTATACTTACCAAGTTGTGTTTCAACTGAAACACCTAAAGTTTCAAAAACTTTAGTTCCAAATGACGAAAACAGTTGATGTTTTACACGCCTATGAATGATGATTGCAACTCCCCCACATGCCCCATCAAGTCGATCATTACGATAAACAAAAAAAGTTAGGATTTTCCTTGAGTAGGTACATTCGAAATTAAAAGGTTCGAACGGCTACCCGACGGATTAAAATTAGTTTGTGAATGAGCGTGACTATAATCCTGATGGGTATGATACTTATTCAAGCGATCGTTAACTGAAAAATGAGCATTGTTCGTTGCTCTACCAGGAAAATTCCGGAAAAAACCGTTATTGTAACGGATATTACTGTTCATCTGCCCGGTACGAGCCTCGACGACTCGCCTACGCGAAGGGCAAGCCCAAAAATTTGACTTATGATTACCCCCGCAATTGGCGCATATGAACTTATCGGTATCGTTCTTCACTGGACAGACGTCCTTAGCGTGAAAAGAACCTCCGCAAATCATGCATTTAGCATCCATGCGGAAATTTTTTGTACCATGTCCCCACTTTTGACACCGGCGGCACTGAGTGGAGCTCTGGTAATTTCCTCCAGGTTTCTGGAAATGTTCCCATGTCACACGGACATCGAACATAAATCCAGCTTTTTTCTAAAGCTTTAATATTATTTAGATCTTTTTTGTTAATGTAAACTAAATAAAATTCTTGAGAAAGCCCTTTCCGAACAATGCCAGATTGGGCTCTCCTTTTCATAATGATTACTTGGACTGGGGAAAATCCAAATAAATCATTTATTCCATTTTTGATCTCTTCAGGTGACTTATAGTCACTTGAGAGACCTTTCAAGACGACTTTGAACAACGTTCAGTTTTGTCGTCATGAGTAAACAATGTGTGCTACTTCTCTTCAAGATGTTTGAGAAGAAGTTCGCGATCTCTAAGAATTTTCGTCAAAACGCTCTTTTCTTTGCGATTTGGAAGTAGACCTTGATTCCCCAAATGGAGATCAAGATCTCCTGCTTAAATCCCCCAAATTCGGAACAACTGACCACGATAGGTGGCACTCTTTGCTTCCTCACTTGAATCAAAGAACCAGGGCTAGAGACTGCTTCGATTTGGTGTTCGGAAATTTGTATAGAGCATCGAACTGATTGCTCATATCGTGCAATTAACAGCATTATGAATTTCACCCTTCGAAGAAAGTTCGCATTCCGGAGAAACGTCCTTTCTTCCACTCTTGCCACGTTTAGTGACAGTTTTAAATCACACTTCTTTGGAAGTAAGTTGTGAATTCAGAGATGCACCCTTCCTTTTGTTTGTTGTTGCAACCATGTTTAATGAATAAACGAAAGAAGACGTGACCTTCGAGAGTTTTTTTTTTTTTCCAAGACGGTGTCCAAGAAGGATTACCACCGCTAGCTTTCACCAACGGGTCCAACGAAAAACCGAAGGCACGGGTCTAAACAAGGATCGTAAAGAGATCAATACTTAGTACAAAAAATAGTACTGAAAAGTACTGTATTAGTAGCACTGAAAAGTACGGTTTTTAATTTTAGCACTGAAAAGTACTGTTTTTGTAGCACTGAAAAGTACTTTTTATTGCTCTAGGTAGTTTTTAAAAAACTTCCAAGAGCAGAGAGAATTCGTGTAAGCACAGCACGAAGGTACGATGCGCACTGAATATTCTCACAATAGTACACAGTACTGTGTAGTGCACATGCCTTATCTTAAGAACAAATTTTATTCTACATATACTGTACCCAATCGTCAAAATCGATAAAGATTATGATAATCGATTTTTTATGTTTTTGCCAAAGGCAACGCAAGAGGAGATAAATTTCGTTACACAAATCTTTGATTGTTAGGATGTTGATGAGTTCCTACTCACAAAGAAGTGACCCTATACCATGGCGCCCCATTCACAGTAGCTACAAATGAGTCTCATTTGGAAACGACGATCTAGCTCTGTTGATCTTGTTAATTTTAATCGGAATTGATGTTCGCTACTTAAGTTAAACGAGCTGTGTTCCTCCCAACCAAAAATCGTCGTAGAGAAAACGACTCAACCGCACGCGGCTTTGATGGCTTTTCGGTACTTTTAGTCACCTCATCAGTATGTTACAACCAACTGAGAATATAGTGTACGGGATTTTGTTTCACTCCCTCCACGTTTGAGCAGTATTATGTTCCGTGGCTCCGTAGCTTGTTCTTTGGAGAACTCTCACGAGCACGTTCCGTTGTCGTCTTTTCCCCGGACATAAATGGTTCCGCGTTTGTCGCTGTCGTGTGGCGCTCTATCGACACCATTTAATCTCTCACACCTCGTTGACTTTTGGTCGCTTTGGGACTTAAACGTGAGGTTTATGTGATGCGGTAGTTAAATGGTAAATCTTTAATGATTGGATTATTAACACTAGATTCATTTTATCTTATACAATCAAAGATTAGATACCTTCTTATTCTTTTTCTTTTCATTCTTATTTTTCTTCTTTCTGACGTTACGTCTCAGTTCCACCTGAAATGAATCAGAAATATATTCGACGTAAAACAATCCTCGTTTGAATTCACGACCCACAGCATGGTCATGCTGAAAAACTGTGCGTTTACTGCTAGGGCTCTTTGGGCCTTATAATATCTGCCTTACCTAGGTAATTTAGGAAGCTAATTATCTGCAATGTGCGAAAGTTTCAAAAACAATCTTACCAATCAAGCACCGCTAACCATGAAGACGTTCTATCCAAGCTACAAACGACTCTGCCACCGGTAATGGTGGGTGACAAATGGCTGTGACGCCGCGTGTGTTTCCATCATCCAACGTATCATACTATTTTATTGTTTGGGGATAATTTGAGCCGGGCGCTAAGCCGTGTTGATGTTTGTTTAATCTTTGGCTTACAAATACATCATGTTCTGGAAGGTATACCTATATCTATTTTCGACTGGGTCTCGTTAGAAAGTTGTAGAGACAATTTCGATCTATTGTGGCAGTATACAGTAGAAATGCAAGATATGTATTGCTTTTCAACGGCAAATTGGATGAGTGGAACATATTTGAAATTATAGAACAGAATACATTTAATGTATTACAGCTCGTAATTTACATACTGAAAACTGTTCATGGTCATGCTGCCAAAAAGTGTCCAACGTGCTGAATGATGTAATAGGGAAAGTCTACCAGTAATGGCCATAGTGGTTCCCTATTTGGCAATACATGAAATTTTAATAACTTTCACATTTTAAATCTTTATGAATGTTTAAATATCAAGATATATCTTAAATCTTAAATGTACTACAACACACAAAATTTTTCAAAATGTGAAAAAAAAATAAACAAGAAATCCCGTATGGCGAAATAGGAAACCACTATGTCCATAACTGGTACACATACCCTATTAGTTTAAAATTCGTTATAAAATCAATTTTTAACTTCATGTCCTTTAACCGGAAGTTCAAAATAAAGTGTCACGTGCATTAAACTCAAAACAACTTAATGTTCGTTGTTGATAGCCTTACATGAAAAAGTGAGCATATGATAGACAGTTTCATTGGTATCGGTATGCTTGGCTTATGAACATTTGGCCGAATAGACGTATGGTTGAGTCTGCCTTCTTATTATAATAGGCTTTTCTTCAAATTCATACTGTTCCACTAATTATTGTCACTTCACTGATAATATTTCAGTTTGAACTTTTGCTTTTTTTATTGGTCCAATTTTTTTTTCCAATTGTTTAGCATTATTTCATAAAGGGTAGGGACCGTCCATTAAATACATAAGGGATTATGAGGGGAGGGGGGTTTGCGACTTCTCACTTGCCATATAAATTATTTTTAATTTTCATACAAAAATCGCACCATGAGCGGAGGAAAACCGCCAAAATTGTCTTACGTAATTAGTGGGCAGTCCCTTAGGTGAAAAGTATTTTTTATATACTTAGTGTCACATAGAGGACTGTTACTAAAATAAGTCCAATAAGGCCTTAGTACGTTAGGCTTGAGATAGAATCCGTTTTATCTTGCCCTAATTGAACCTCGAGTTTACTATCTAGAAAAAGTTGCTTCTATATTAATATTCTGACAATCAATATCAGATTCCCAGATAAATGTCTTTTACCGAACGTATTTTTTCCAAATGAGTCACGAAAACGTCAAATTGAAAATGTCAGTAATGAACACTCGAAATGCTTTCCTATTTGAAAAAACATCTATTTGAGAAGTAGATCTAATAATATATGTAGAATCGAAACATCAAAATCTGTAGTAAAAATTTCTATTATGAAATCGTTTCTATTATTGAAAAGAATATCATAACAACCATACCATACAATTACAAAACCAAAAATCTGATTAAAGTTTCAGTAGCTCTATTGCTTTTTTATATGTTTATATATGAAAATCAGCCAACTAATAAAAAAAGGAAAATTATGTTAAAATCAGTAGGTGCTGCAAGCAGAACACTATTAAGACAGTAAAGCCTCGAGGAACTGCCTACTATTGAAAGAAGGCGAGACTAGCTTCAAAATTTTCATATATGTGTACGCTAACAATTTAAAACCCAATAAAATAAGGAAGAATAAATTTTTGATCTAAAGAAGGGATATTTATACAATTGTGAACAAGCAAGTTTAACGTTATCAATTATTGTTACGAAAAATAAACAAAATATCTGCTTATGTTTCATGAAACAATAACTAATAATACGAAAGAAATGATCGAATAATAGCCTCGACATGATGTGCTGAATTGTTAGATGCATCACAAATAAACTTATCAACTCATTATTATGCAGTTAACATCAAGATATCCCATTTGAGCACGCCTTTGAATTCTACAATCTGTTTTCAACCCGTCAAACTTTGTTTCCCTATTCTATCGTTGCCCGTTCACCAGGATGTCATTGAGATGAATTAAGCCCGGAGAAACGACATTAGGCATCAGAAAGGTGAACATTTTGAAAATTCTTTCAAAACCTACCTTTAACATTTTATGCATTTTTATAACAATTCTTTGCTCTATACAATTTTAATACTGAATTTAACTTTTCAATATATTTTGAAAAGCCGAGCTACCAATAAAAACTGTTGTCGATTTCCAATACAAATATCTCGTCTGTCGTTTTTCGCTTCAAATAATTAATAAGAGAATCATTCATTTGAAGCTACTGTCTAAAATGCTGAATTCAGTCTAGCGTTAGCGTTTGCGTAGTTACGGTATACATCGTAGATTGGATATTAGCAACATTCGTGTTTCTCTTTGATAACCTCATCCTGATTGCTTTCAGGAACAAGGCCAGGGAATAAACCTTGATCCAATCTTGAACAAGAATACCAAAACCATGAATATCGCTATTCCCGGCCACGCACATCTTTACCGTAAATTGGGATAGGGGAAGGAAGTGTTGATATAGCACTTACTTAACACTTCAGTCGTCGCGCTGTTGTATTTTGTACAACACTGTTGAAAAACCTCGCTTTTCGTTCACATCAATAGCGTGGTGGTTCTGACGGTGGCAAACCGTACGACGACTGGAAGGTTAAGGTGAAGATAAATCGAAGCCAAACCTCAAATTTTCAAGAGCACAAATCTGGAGAACGAAACATTTGTTAGAGCTGAAAACTTAGTCGATTGGTCACTAGCTGGTGGTGACCAATCGATTAAGTTTTCAGATCAAACGAGTGTTCGGTTCATCAGATTTGTGCTCTTGAAAATTTAAAGTTTGGCTTCGATTCATCTTCACCTTAACCTTCCTAATGCATTAAGAAAAAGTTACACATTATGCATTAAGGGTCAAAAATGACCCATGACTTTAAAACGCTCTCAAAAAACCATTATTGAACCGATTTTGGTTCTTTTAGCTTTATATGAAAGATATGGAACTCAAGAATGGAACCCTGGAAATTGTTTGTCAGTATGGCCATTCTGGGCACAAGGGCACAAGGGAACCTGGAACCTGTTTCAGAAGGAACTGGCGTATATCATATTCAGCAGTTCATACACATGTATATAACGACGGTTCAAATTTCATGGTTTTTCATTCCGATTTACAAGAGCACCAAGAGGACCAACAATTAGATTTGGCCGGTATTTCGGAGTATTCCGGAACCGGTTCCACTAGGGTGTGATGTGGACATTTTCAAACCATCATATAGTACCATCATGCGACGGCTCAAAATACATGATTTTTCATCCAGATGTTAATGGACACCATGCCATATACCTGGCGTTACGCACCTACTGGAACAGAGCCTACTTCTCAGCATTTATAAACGGAGAGGTTTGCCATCTGACTATTTTTGCCTATGTATGTATGCCAAGGCATGATGATATTGTATGCCTGGGAAGTCGAAAAAATTTCCAACCCGAAAGGATCCTCGACCGGTGGGAATTGAACACATGCCCATTAGTTTTATCTTACTGAGAAGCTGCGCGTTTACCGCTGAAGTTATATGGGTCTCTTAAACATAAAATTATCATACTTGAATTTTATTTCCGTTATTACCAAATTAGTAAAAAAATGTAATATAAGGAATCGAACTATATAACTTTTGACATCAATCGCAATTTTGAGACCTGCTCAAATAGGGCACCAGACATCCTTTTAAGAAAACCTTCAGATATTCCTTCAAGAATCACTCTCTAAATAACTCCAGAGGTTCTTCCAAAGAATTCTCCAGGAATTATTTCGAAAATTCCTTCACGAATAATCTCTACCGTAATTCTTACAGCAATTTCTTCACTAGGGCTTTTGCCAGAGATTGCTCCAGGAAGAAATATTGTTTTCCATGATACATTTTAGACCAGTTTTGATAGGGCTCTTGATAGGCTGAATATCTTAGCAATTCCTCCTGTAGTTTCTCCAGGGATTCGATAAGCAATTCGTCCTAGGATTCCTGCAAACAATATTTACAGGCATTTAATTTGGTTACCGGCATATCGGTCTATTTTACTTGAAGTAAGAGGGAGCATGGAGAAGAAAGCAATGAATACTAGATGGATAGGTACCGTAAGGGAACGGCGAGAGAATTAGATGTTGAAGAGGGCATACCATATACAACAGTATTACTTGAAACGTCCTTCTTTTTGGCTTACGTCCCCTATGGGAACGGCTTGGCGTGTTATTCGAATAACACTACCAAGACAGCCAAGACATTTACAGGGATTCCTTTAGAGATTTCGCAAGGAGTTTCTGCAAGAATGTCTCTAGTGATTACTGAAGTGATTTTTTTACTGGGATTCTTCCAGGAGTTTCTCCCAGAAATCCTTCAAGATCTGTTCCAGGAATTCTTTCAGGAAAGCTGCGGAATTTCTCCAGATAATTTATAAGCGATTTTTTCTGGTATTCTTTCAGAGATTCCACTAGAAAATCAAGCATTCTTGCAGAGAACCTTCAAGGCAACACTTTTTTTATGAAGGGATTGTTAGAGTATGTTAATGTTCATATCTTCAAGGTTTCCCCCAGGAATTTTTCTAAGAGTTACACTAGGACATTTTGTTTCAATGGTTACTCAAAATATATATCTAGTGATTTCTTCAGAATTTTCTCTGATGATTCCTCCACGGAAACATACAAAGATATCTCTAAGTAGTCCTCTCAAGATGCTTTCAGGAATTATTCCGAATTTTTTTTCTTGGATTCCTCCCGAAATTACTCTAGGGATTCTACCAGGATTTTTAACAGGTGTTTCTCAACTTACAAATTCCTCAAGAATTTCTTGGAGGAATTCTCCCAGAGTTACCACAAGGAAAATCGTGACATGAATTATTTTAATAATTTCTCCAGACTGACTGGGACTCGTTCTGAACCACTAACAGGGATTCCTCTAAGAGTTCTTCTTGAAATTCCTTCAGTGATTCTCCTATGAATTCCTGCAAGAATTAAGTCATACATAATGCTAAGAACTACTTCAAAGATTACTTTACGAAAATCTCTACAAATATTCCTCCAGTAAATGCTTTGATTTTTTTGTTAAATCTCTTCATGTAATCATGGATTTCTCTAGTAAAACCTCTACAGCGATTCCTGCAGGGATTTGTTCAGCCTTTTTATCAGGAATATCACAAACGATTGTTTAAAAAAAAATCTTAATGATTTCCTCTAGAAATTGTTCAAGGATGGGCTGGTAGACAATCAACTGCACATTTTAATTATGCTTTTCGTCTACGCAGTCTTTATTATAAAAAAGCCGTTAAAAAATAAACAGTGGACCCAAAAAGCATATTTTTTGTTCCAGGGACTTTTTAATGAATTCCTCTAGAGAATTCTTATAAGAATTCCTCGATTGGCTCTTGCAAGAATTACTTCAGACATTTTTCCAGGAATTCAACCGGGGATTACTCTATTTTTTCTAGAATAACAACGCATTTATCCGCATCGACCAAGGAGTGTGGGTTTGATTCCCGCTTCAGGTAGGAAAACTTTTCGTCAGGTACGTGTTTCGATTGTGAAATTGGGCGTTGCATGCTAGTCCGTGGTCTAGTGTGATGCTTCTTTCAAAGGACAAAAGGTCCACTGGAAGCATTTACGTGAAGGTGTTTTTTTTTAAGGTTTCTCCAGGGATTGCTCTAGGAATATTTTCAGGACCTCATCTATTTTCTTTCAAACATCTTCTGGAGAAAAGGAGTTCCTAGCGGAACCTTTAAAAAAATCGCAGATGAAATTCAGGATGAATTATTATTCATTTTGATGAAATCTCTGGAGAAATTCATGGGTAAATCTATGTAGGAATTTATAGAGGATTCTCGAAGAATTGCCAGGAGGAGTTTTTGGAGGCCCACAACGAGTCTCTAAAGAAATTTGAAGGGGAATTCCTGGAAGATTACCTGAAAAAATCCTTAGAAGAATTCATGTAGCGATTTCCTGGATGCATGCCTGAGGGAATTCCTAAAGTAATCTTTTGAGGAATCCCTATAGGAATTCAAGAAGTTATTTATTGTAGAATCCCTAAATGAATTTCTCCAGGAGAATTTCTGGAGCGATCCCGGGGGAAGTCTCAGGAATAATTCGTAGAAGAATCTCGAGAAGACTACCCGAGAAGTTTCTGGAGAAACAAATGGAGAAATATCTGGAGTAATGCTTCAACAAATCGTTGTATTGTAACTTGGAGGAAGCCTTGAAGACATCACTGCATAAAACCTTGTAGAAATATTCCTGGAGGAATGCTAAGAAGAGTCCCCGACTAGATAGAAGAAACAAGATTATAACAGTTTTGCTCTTATATGATTTTATTATAAGACCAGTTGTAATAAAACATATACCGTTAGTAGTTGGAATAACAAATTTAACCCCAAATAAATATAAAATATAACAAATCCTATTAAAATTATACCAATATGATTACAAAACGTGTTACCGGTCTGTCACAACAAAACAACATTATTGCAAATTTTGTTATTGTTCATAACTTTAGATGTTATTTACAACCAACTTACACATGCAATGTAAGAAATATAACAAATGTCATGTAATTATTCTGATACAAAAACATGTGACAAGTAAAGAACAAAGCCATCTTGACAAAGTTATATGAACTTCTGTTAATTTAACAGCTTTTGTTACAATATATCATAATCTTGTTATGTGATTCTAGACGGGTGTCTGAGAAGCCTGAGTGGCTTCTAAGTCTAAGTCTTGGCGAAATCCCTGTACAAATATGCCTGCAGAAATTCCTGGAAAAATCCCTGGAGGAACTTCTGGCAATATTCCTGATGGAATTGCTGGTATTTATGGAGTTCTATCGGAAACGGTCTGGTAGCAAACAACATTTGTTTCTTGGAGAAATCTCAGGGTAACCGCTTGTGGAGCCCATGGAAAAATCGCTGTAAGGATTACAGTAGATATTATCTTGAATCTTATGGCTCCTGCACATAAGGCTGCAGCACGTGCACATAATGCAATCAGTGGAATACAACAAAATTGTATCACAATTATATCAAGATTTGTTACAAATATCAAATTTCGCTATAATTCAGTAATGGAAAATAACAAAATGAGTTATATTTAGGTTTGATTTGAAACATAATGAGTTACACTTTTGTTTGAATTATAACATTTTGTTTCAGTTTAGTTTAGTTTAGAGTAAATTGAGTTATAACAGGTCCGTCGCACTCGGGCTCAGATTGGGTACCACTTCTAGTACTGCATTTGGTCCCTCGGTAGTGCAAAAGGTACCCAAGTTTGACACATCGCAGTACACTTTTCACGGCATTCTAGATTACCTTATGAGCCATAAAATTTTGGGCAACTGCAAGGGACATGAAGGTCTTTAATTTGTCTTTGGTTATAATTTTTATTATTTTAACTACTAAACATTAAAAATTATAACATACTTTTTTAGATAAAACGCGCTAACGGAATAGCAAAATCTGTTTCAACTCTGTTGTAATCCACTGGTAAGGTTACTCTAGCTTTTACTATATACCTGCCTTGTTCTCTGGTCAGTTCAAATTACAGTTTTGCTGAGTTGACTGTATAATTTCTGTATTTTTCTAATTTGGCCGTAACGGAAATGATATTCTTATATAATGTTTTTATGTTTGGGAAGCCCAGCGGTAAACACGCAGCTTCTCCGCTAGACCAAACTAAGGAGCATGGGTTCGAGTCCCACCGGACGAGGATCTTTCCGGGTTGGAAATTTTTTCGACTTCCCAGGCATACAATATCATCGTGCTTGCCAAGCGATAAACATAGGCAGAAATAGTCAGATGGCAAACCTCTCCGTTTGTAAATACTGAGAAGCAGGCTCTGTTCCACTAGGTGCGTAACGCCAGGTATATGGCATGGTGTCCATTTACATCTGGATGAAAAATCATGTATTTTGAGCCGTCGCATGATGGTACTATATGATGGTCTGAAAATGTCCACATCACACCCTAGCGGAACCGGTTCCGGAATACTTCGAAATACCGGCCAAATCTGAATGTTGGTCCTCTTGGTGCTCTTGTAAATCGGAATAAAAAAACCATGAAATTCGAACCGTCGTTATATACATGTGTATGAACTGCTGAATATGATATACGCCAGTTCTTTCTGAAACAGGTTCCAGGTTCCCTTGTGCCCTTGTGCCCAGAATGGCCATACTGACAAACAATTTCCAGGGTTCCATTCTTGAGTTCCATATCTTTCATATAAAGCTAAAAGAACGAAAATCGGTTAAGAAATGGATTTTTGAGAGCGTTTTAAAGCCATGGGTCATTTTTGACCCTTAATGCATAATGTGTCACTTTTTTTGTAGTGCCGCTCCTAGAGGTCGCTGGAAGCTTCTTTTAGCACGAAAATGTTCGTTTTCAAAAGTTAGGAAAAGTCAGAAAATTTCAGATTTATATCTCTTTTCTCTACAAAGTTACAGCTTATATACCGTGCCGATTGGCCAAAAATGACCCCAATGCACAAGGAAGGTTAATGAGAGGCCACCGACTCAGCGACACCCTCATAAGTGCTACGGAGGTGGATGTTGGGATAGGCATATGGTCAGGATTTGCCTGAAAAGCTGGCGATAGACCGGGGCAGTTGTTGTTTTATGTTTTTCAAGTTTAATCTTTTGAATGCCGGCAATCAAAAGAGAAGTTATTTTTTTCTATTTATTTTGTACATTATTTCGTTTCCTGTAGTAATATGAAACGGAACAAAAAAAAAAAGAAAAAGTCGCGAGAATAAGTTGAGTTGAATAAGCAGGAAAGTGATTTTCTGATTTCCAAGCAAAACCAATTTCTAGGGTCATTCGAAAAAAACGCCGTCAGGACAAAAAAAACATGGAACTACTAAACATTCAAAACAAATCGCGAACAATGATCCCCGATAGTCTTTATGTCAAAACTTCAAAGGCAAAAACCAATTACGCATCTCCGCGGTAAAGTTTAAATGTACCGTACACGTGATAAAAAAGGGGCCCAGTTAGCCGTAGCGGTAAATGCGCAGCTAATCAGCAAGACCAAACTGAGGATCGTGGGTTCGAATCCCACCGGTCGAGGATCTTTTCGAGTTGGAAATTTTCTCGACTTCCCAGGGCATAGAGTATCTTCGTACCTGCCACACGATATACGCATGCAAAAATGGTCATTGGCACAGTAAGCTCTCAGTTAATGACTGTGGAAGTGCTCTTAAGAACACTAAGCTGGCTCTGTTCCAGTGGGGACGTAATGCCTGAAAGAAGAGTGATAAAAAAGAAAAAAAGAAGAAAAAACGCTGAATACTCGTTTATTTGTTAAACCGAACCGACGATAGACAAATTTACAAATAAAAAAACGAATCACTACCGTAGCAATTATTACTATTTAACTATGTTCTTTGAAACGAAATTCGAAGAGTATTATGGAACAAACTCACCGGATCACCAAACCAGGTATCTGTTGTTAAAGTTCTGGTTCCAGTGGAAGCATTCGCTAGCTTCATTGAAAATTGATCGATCATTTATCACTCACTAGGCCCTTGCTTTAGATACCAAGATTCTAAACGATATTAGTTTGCAGTTAGTTCACACTCATTTATGACACAAATCTTCCGAATTTGTACGAAAATAAGATGTTCCAGCTGAATACTCTAAGTCTGCAAATTATTGCAAGCGAAAAAAAAAACGCGCTGTCACTAAAAACACGTTCACTCGCGAGTGATCTCAAAGTTGCTGAATTCAGTCTAACACACTAATAATTAAAAAAATGGAAAATGTCTTTGGAAAAAGCATCCGGGGAAACAGTGCATTCAGGAAAATGGTTGTCGGGAGAAAATCCTTCGGGAAAAATTATTCGGGGAAATGTCGGACAATCGCGTAGAGTATCTTCGTACTCGTCACATGATATACACATACAAAAATGATCAATTGGCAAAGAAAGCTCTCAGTAAATAACTGTGGAAGTGCTCATGAGAACCCTAAGCTCAGAAGCAGGCGCTGCCCTAGATGGAACGTAACGCCAGAATGAAGAAGTAATCGAATGATCCTTGAGAAACTTCAATAGATTCCAAAGGTGAACTCTTAGCAGAATAACTGGAAAGATTCCAAAATGAATCTCAGGATGAATCCATGGGGTAATTTTCGGTTCAATCGCTAGAGGAACGTATTGAGCAATTCCTGAAGTAATAATTCTAGTGGTTCTAGGACAAAGATTTGGGAAAATTTTGGCAAGAATTTTTTGAACAAATCAAAATCATTTTTGGAAGAAATCTTTTGAGAAATCCTAGAACATAATTAATGTTGTGTAGGCTGTGCTGTTGTGAGTTTTATGTACGTATTCTAACAGCAATAGAGGGTGTCCACGATGAAATTGCCAAACACAAAATTGATTCGCAAAATTCGAGTTTTCTTCCGATTGCCATAAAATTTTCAGGGATTGAAAAATAACTATTGAACTTCATTTTACCATTTTACTCGTATTTTATTTACAGTCCATACGCAAATGTCCGAACCTTGGCCTTAACCCCGTCCATAAGATTCTGCATAACCTGTGAATCAACCGTTTTTTGCATGTAAACCCATCAGTTCCTCGACTTTCTTCACTACCTTAGGTCGTTTTAGCACCTTCTTGCTGCTTCATAATCGCCCAGTACTTCTCGATGGGGCGGAGCTCCGGAGTGTTGGGAGGGTTGAACATTTTCGGCACGAAATTGAGCTTATTGTCCGCATACCACTTCAGCACGTCCTTGGAGTAGTGGCATGAGGCCAAATCCGGCCAGAAGATTGTTGGGACGTTGTGGGCCTTCAGGAGAGTAAGCAGCCGCTTCTGGAGGCACTCTTTCATGTACACCTGTCCGTTCATCGTGTCTTGGGTCACGAAAGGTGCACTCCGCTTCCCGCACGTGCAGATGGCTTGCCAAACCAGGAATTTCTTGGCAAATTTGGACATCTTCTGAGTGCGGACATGCTCCGGAACGCTGAACTTATCCTTGGCCGTGAAAAACAGGTTGCCGGGGATCTGTTTGAAGTCAGCCTTCACATATGTTTCGTCGTCCATGATGCAGCATTCAACTTTCGTCAGTATGTTGAGGTACAACTTCCTGGCACGGGTTTTGGCGGACTTGTTCTGCTTCTCGTGGCGATTAAAGGCCTTTTGTACCTTGAACGTCCGAAGCCCAACCTTAGTTTTGGCCTTCTGGACAAAACTTCGGCTTAGGTGCAGGTTCTTAGCCACATCCCGAACGGGTTGTTTCGGTTGAAGGCCCCATTCGTTCGGGTTTCGGTTGAAGGCCCCAACTACGCGGTTGTGATTTTTGGTGTTATACGGAATACTTTTTTCTTCACTTCTGGACTTCCGATCGGTGGTCAATCGTTCCTCGAACCGCTTAATCACTCGCGACACCGTGGAATTCGCGATTCCCAACGTTTTAGCGATGGAACGATGCGAAAGATCCTTGTTCTCGTGATGATTGCGCAATATTTTATCACGCACGAGCTGTTCTTCGACTTCATTTCCGCGAGTTTTGATCACAGGACTTTGAAACTTGCAGGATGTAAATAATGCACTATGAACTAAATCCACCCAAATTTTCATTAAACTCTACCCAACGGTTAAAAAGTTAGAGCAATTTCATAGTGTGGCAATTTCATCGTGGACACTCTTTATTAGGAATGAATTGAATTACTTTTTTATTGAAGGGATTTTCTGCCGTAGGCCTTTTATTAGGGATATTTTATGGATGATGCTAGGTTTCTGATGCATGGCGAAATATTAATACTAGTGTATTGCTTTTTCTCAGTAAATGAATCAATAATGGAAAAGATGCGGTTGCAATTCACACAGTGTCCTCGGTACACAAGATGGAGTTCAGTTTTTGGTTTGAGTGTTTCAGTTTCAACTCAAGAACAGATTATTTTAAAGAGAGCACAAAACTGTACCCAACGTGCTCGTCTGGGAAGACTGCACACTGTAGGAATTTCTAATGATATATACTGAGTAACTCATTGGGGAATCCGTAAAGGAATCTCTGTAAAGATATGAAAATATTAATTCTTACCCTTAAAATCGTCACTGTTTGAAATATGAGCCTTGTTCGGAATTCGAGACAAAACGGTAGTTCAATTTCATCTCTTTTACTTATTCGAAGCCACTGGGCAGGATCTCAATAAAGCGCTTCAAAAAGGTAGATTTCAGTATGTTCAATAATTAAAAGGTATAACTCATAATTGCTTATCTTTTCACAGATACATGTTTATCGACTGTTTATTTGCAGTATTATTCAGTGTCAGCTACTCGCATCCAGATAGTGAGTAACTGGTACTGAAAAAGACTGCAATTGGTAGTTGAAATACGCGTATCTGCTGATGGACGGAATTAAAAGATATAATACTCAAATTCAGTCAAACCTCAATGAGTTGAAATCTGAAGGGATTATATCAACTCATGGAAATATCGAGTCATGGAACAGCAATGCTTTGGAAAGCTGATTGAGGGGAGCATCATAGTAACCATGAAACTGTGTTTTTAGTATACTAATATATGGTTCCATGATTCGATATTGAGTCATGGAACCTTGACCCATGGAGGTTTAGCTGTGTACCTATTTTTATATAGTTTTTAGTATAATTTGGTTGCCAACAGATTATTGAAATTGAGGTACTTACTGCTTTATAACTACAAGTTCTGAAACAAATAATTTTCCTAATAATTGATCTCTAAGCGCACCCGTTTTTATGTGTATGTTCTTATATTATTCCTAGTTCCACAACCAGCTCTCCTCTTCTGAAATCCAACGCTGCAACGATCCGAAACCTAACGTAACCGTGTGGAAATATTCGAAAAATGCCATCCTGCTGTGCTTCTCCGCACTCATTGTCGTGTCTCGATTATTGATATTTACAAGCGGAGATTCCTTCTCCGCTTGTCTTCTCAACTTTGCGTCTTTTGTTTTTATCCCACAAGCCTTTCGGTTCGGGACGAAACGGTTAACCCTCTATTGTTAAACCCTGTGTTTAAAAGGAGTATCGTTCGGGATAATTTTTATTTTTTTTGCCCTGAAATTAAAATCTTTTTATTTTTAACTAATTGCTAGAAATATAACGCGCACATCAGAGAAAAAGTATTCAATAATTTTTTAAACATTTTGGTATCATATTTGTGTTTTAGAAAATGTGTGTGCTTTACAATCCAAAATCAACCTATCAAAGAAGAAGAGCATGGTGGTATTAAATTTACGTCACACTTGTTTTTTTGTTAGTAACACGGAAAATAAAATATGCTTCAGAAAAATTCATGTTTAATTTTTCATATTCTCAAACGTTTCCTAAAAAAACAAATTTTTATTATTGTCAAAATTGGTGAGGTTGAAGTGGAAGGGGCAAAATGAAATTTAAAATTTAAAAAACTAACAGATTTTTCTTAGCTAATAGTCAACCCGGTATATGTTAACCAACAGAGAATTCAAAAAAGTAATTAAAAAGAATAGGGATGTATAAAATAAAATAATAAAAATCATATCCCAATACAAAAAAAAAAAAAATACGGAAGCAGATAAATTTATGCCCAAAACGTGCACAGATCAATTCTTAATATTTGATTGAAAATTTTATTTTAATTAAATATAAATATTTGGGTATTAGAGGGTTAAGTATTCCTCCTCCTTGTAGCTGCAGAACGGGCAGAGATCTCATTTTGGGAGACGTGAGCATAATCAATCAATATCTCGCTCGATGCGGAGTGCGTTGTGCTGCTGGCCTGCGATTAATCTCCGAACGCGGCAAGAGAACCGCCTTGCCGCCGGGATGTCACGGGCAATCTCAAAGCTCATTTTTCCACCCAGCAAGAAATCGTATTCGTTTCTGTTCCACGCAGCTAATCGGTCGTGTTAAAACCCAATCCGATCGATGTTGTTTCAATTATTAACATGGATTGATACATGAGTCTTATGGCGGTTGGGACCACGGGAACGAGCCGACTCTTTAAATTGATACAATCAATATGCGCTACAATTGGTAACTGGTTCAAAAACTCCCATAAAACTAATGGCGAACGATTAGCGCAGGAAACCTGTTTGTCTCATCGCACCTTACTAATTGAATTCTTCGGCACCACTTCCCAGGTTGGCTTGGTTCTGCCGCAGCCCAAGATGAAGAACATTCAAATTTTCTGTTTTGCGATGATTAAACATGATTCATTATATTTCTCTCGCTTGTTATAGGGCAAAGAAAAGGTATCTGGGGTAATATGCACCCCCGAGACGAAACGACTTTTTGGGGTTTCTATGAATATTTTGGAAAATGCATCAATTCCGTAGATTTTTTCTTGACAAATCGTAAGTTGGGAATCCTTACTATCAGTCCCTGATGAAAAATTGTTCCCAAAACGCAAATAGCCTAAAAGAGCACCTTTTACTGGAAATTTTTGACCATTGAATAATGAATCTATTATTAACTAAAAATATTGAATTTTCTTTTTTAATCGATTGATTCTATTTAGGATTCATCACAAATTTTATAACCAACCCACTCCCATATAACACATTTTATATGCAATTTTTGAATAGGTACTGAGTACAAGTTTCCAGGTTTTTTCTGGCTGCCGCATTTCTTTTTAAAACTCTCAATCCCTAACGTAATTAATACCGGATTTCAGTAGGGGCATGAATTACATGGGTTTTTATTATTGTAGTGGTTTTGAAATGAGGATACATAGATTTTTTCATTCTATCGCATCTTCTTAGATATCGAAAAATCGGAAAATTCAGAGCACTCCTACAACACGAAAACCATATAACAGTGCATTCTATCCATAATATGTTGATGCATTTTATCCTAATATTTTGACTCGTCCTATCCATTGGCGTAGCTAGGATTTTTTTCTGGAGGGGGCCTAGCAAATACTTGTTTTACAGAAGTAATGTCGGTCGCAATAATCACGATTTTCACAAATTTCGTAGTTTTTACAGATTAGTATCGATTTCATTTATTTCTTACTAGTGGTCCCGGCAAACTTCGTCTTGCCATCAAGTAGGCTTTTGTTAAACGTCATGTCCATTCTCCATACAAAATTACAGATTAGTTTTCTCCCGTTTTCCCGACTACTCCGAAGACTTTCCTAAGTTTTTCTTTCACACGAACACGTCGTGACATACAAACACCATTTCATTTTTATTTATATAGATTTTGTCTCATTTCGCGGCATATCAGTGATATTTGTAAATTACAATTATCGCTACGAAAAAGATTCACTCTTGTTGAATCCAGTCAAAAATCTTTAAAGAATTCTAGCGAAAAGTTCACAAGGATTGTCTTTTGTGTTTCTTCTTTGATCTTTTCAGGTATTCAAGCATGTGTTTTAAAGAGTTTCTTCTGAGAATTCCTACAGGAATTTATTCATGAATTATGTTCGTACTTTTCAGCGTTTTTTTCAAGAACTCCTTACTAGTTTTCATTGAGTTCGTCCTGAGATTCCCCAAGAGAATCATTCTCAGACTTTTTGATCTCAGAAAATTTCTCGAAGAATCTCTATCGAATTTTTTGATTTCTAAAATCAAGGTGCAGCATCTCGCATACTTTAAAAGTCTCTTGAAAATTTTTATTTGTTTTTTATTTTTTCAAAAATTTCTAACTAAGCAATACTTCCAAAAACTTTTCCGTGAAAATAATCAAAAATCCACGAGTAATTTGTTCAGAGATTTCTTAGAGAAATAATCTCGTAGATTTATCTAAAAAAAATACCAAAGGTTCATCTAGGCATTTTCTTTTTTTCTTAAAACCACACTAACGAATGTTTTGGGATTTTAATTGAAGAAATTTTTCATCAGATTCACTAAGCACTTGCAATTCATTCTTAAACTTCTAAAAAAATCTCCAGAAGTTCCACCAAGTTTTTTTTTCATGTTCTCGATATAATTCATTTTTTGCGATTATAAATCTCAGGACTCTTCCATAAAAAAAACAAATAAAAATTTAAACACTCCAGTTTTTGGTTCAAAAACTACTCCTGGAATAACTTAATATTTTTTAGGGATTGCTTTATGAATTCCTCCATGAAGCACTCCACATCAGATTTCTAAAGAAACGAAAGGTTTGAAATAACTTGGTTGGTAAGTTTTGAAATAATTGCAGCTTAAATATAATTCGGAAAAAAATCATTCAATTACTGCCGTAAAATTTAAGAATTTCTGAAACATGATAAAAATGTACTTCACAGAAAAGCTTAAGTGGTTGTTATAGGAATTAACTACATAAAATCGTGTTCTTTTTCGACGTCTTTTATAATAGAAAATGATCCGTGTTAAAACGTATGGAATTTTTACTGAAAGTATTTGTAACTAGAATTTTATATAATATTTAGTATGAACTTTTAAGATTCATGATAGTATGGTGAACATATTGATGTAGAAACCATTTTTTTGACTATTTTTTATTACTGTAGAAGTTCAATGCGAAAATGTGAGATTCTTTTTTAAATCTTAGTGTAAACTTTTGCATTACTTTTAAAATTTGTTGAGGAATTCCTAATAGATTTTCATGAATCAGAAACCATGCGCATAAAAATTCTGTAATTTTTCAAAGCTTGTATAATTTACCTTTTTTAGATTCTTTAAAACGTTGCTTTTTGGAGTATGGACAGATTTTTGTATCAGGTTCCTCAAAGCGTTATGCGATGGAGAAACAGCAAAATGTTGAAGCAAGTCGAACAATAGGTGGGCAATGGTACAATGAATGATAGTTTATAATATTTTTTTCTACTGATAAATTACAGGATAGTAAAAAGTTCTATAATGAATTAACAAATAAAACAAAATTCTAAAGGTACACCAGAATCTTCTTTAGAAATTATCCTTAAAAGCCACCCTTTCTTGATTGAAACCAGAAGGTTTTCTAGAATTCTGCCAGAAAGCCTTTAGAAATTCAGCTTTTTTATCGCACAAAAATTCAAATTAAGAACCAATTTCTAAAGAAGTGGTTTAAGGAAAATCAATAAAAATTTGTTTATGAATATCTTCATAAATATTCCCCTTCCCAGTTATTTTGCTACAGACTCTTCTACCGCTATGCTAATTTCAGAATTATCCGGGGATTTGAACCAAAATTCCAAAAAAAGAAAACAAATAAGACATTTTGACGCAATATGTGCAATATTTTGGAAATATTTCTTAAGGACTTTTGATGAAATTTGCGGAAGAATTTGTAATAAAATTTTTGGGAAAACTATTTAAAGGAATTCAAAGAAGAATTTGTAATAGAACTTTCAGCGAAATATCTCTGTATTAGATTTGACAGAATTAATGATACCGTCATCCGGGGTAACATTAATCATTTTTCTGAAAGTTTCTTTAATAATTCGTTTGAAAATGCAAATATTGCAAATTTTATATTTTTAAAACAAGTACTGCCACCCATAGCTCGAGACTATGTACTGTATTTTGTTTATTGAAAGATTTAAGCATGTTAAAAAAATGTTTTATGTTATTTTTTTGTTTTAGCTGATATGGGGTAACATTGATCACCTATGTAAACAACGTTCGGTAATATTCAAAATGTCGTTACTTTCTTAAATTATGGCCCCTGAAGCGAATTCTTTTGGGAATATGAAGGCCAAACGCTTACAAGTAATTTACTTTTTGAGTTATTTTAAAATTAAAAACACCTCGAACCACAGAATACGCCTAAAGGTAGGCAATTTCCTAAGGGAATTTTTACATTCTTAACAGTAGTTCGATAATGTTGCCTAATTGAGCATACTTATAAAAGTTTTGACAACGGAATCATTTTCGGCGATGCCGTTTTTAGTAAGAATCGCATTTTCCTTACTTACATCGTTTGCAGAACTTATGTGAGACATGAATCTTCTATAGTGTCATCCCTAACCATTAAAATCATTCTTTCGAAAAGTTGACAAATTTACGCATAAGTTAAACGCAATTTTCGCAAAAATATTCACTTTTCTTAGCTCATGAATATTAGAAAGAGAAGCACCATTCATAATTTGGATATGTTCCATCAATAAATGATAATACGAACTTTTTACGAGATGAGTCATTCCGATCAATGTTACCCCGCTGATCAATGATACCCCGGATTACGGTACTTGTTTTTAATTATGAATCGTGGTTTACGGCTAACCAGCCGAGTGGAAGTTTAACAACTACCGAAAGCTAAACATTACATATATTTTGCAATTGGATTAAATGGACAAATTGATGTGAAGTTTTGCGAAAAAGTTACACGTCTTCTCAGTGAGAATCGAACTCACGACTCCCTGATTTCTAGTTAGGGTGCGTTATCCCTACACCATGAGAGGACTAATGAACGCAGAAGTTAACCTGGCTTCAGGTCTTTTTCGCAAAGTGCACCTCTTTCAGAAGAATTAGATGCCCATCCAAACACAACGCTTTCTATATATATCCAATGCCAAGCCCGAGAGCGCATTATTTTTTAGGTATGGAAATAGCACACTACACTAGCCAGCAACTGCGCTGGCTGAGGTTTCTATTGTGTGGGCTTCCAATGGGTCGCGACGTAGGGGTAACGCGCCCTAACTAGAGATCAGGGAGTCGTGAGTTCGATTCTCACTGAGAAGACGTGTAACTTTTTCGCAAAACTTCACATCAATTTGTCCATTTAATCCAATTGCAAAATATATGTAATGTTTAGCTTTCGGTAGTTGTTTCCGACAAGAATTCCCGCTTTGTATAGCCTGAGAAATTCCTATAGTAACTTTGTCTATTTTTTCAATTATTTTTTTCGGACATGAAACGAGTCCAGGCCGCGCCGCCCCTTCCGTAATAGGAAATATTGTAAACTACTGCGACATTTCACAAGTTTCTTGTAAAACTTTCTTATATCTCTGTAAGTTGGCATATTAAACCATCTTCCCCTACTCCAAAGGAATCACGATTCCTCACTGCAGCGGATGTGTTCATATCGACCTGGGCATCCTCCTCCTCCGATTGCTTGGCGAGACTTCATCGGATCAGCAATATCACGTTCTTCGGACGCGCATTTTAAGCCTTAGCCGCCGGCCGGCCGTCCCATGTCGGAATGGTCGGCATCTTTTACGTTCCATACCGTGACGCGGCCGGTGATCTTTTATCGCGCTCCTCAAAGGCCACAATCCCCCTTCCTTCATCGCTGGGCTTTAATCTTCGGAAAACGGCGAATAGTTTCTGGGGTTATATTTATTTTTAATATCGCTCCAGCCACGCCGCCGGGTGAAGCCTTTTATCGCTGAGGATTTTGTCAACGCCGCTCGAAATCCATCGCGCTTATTTAATTAGATCCAATTAATGACTGAATTATTGCAGCGATCTGAAAAACTCGTGTTATGCCAAATGTTTATGTATTATAAAAATTTGAAGTGGAATTTTTCTCACGGATTCATTTTGCTGCTCCGCAGCAGCGGGATTAATGCTCTGGATGCTGCCAGTCGTAGGTGAGTGATTTGTGTGAATATCTATTCATATAGCGAACAACATTGGTGGCATTCTGCAAATTCTATCTGCAAGAAGGACGATGAGAGAATATCACGAAATTTATTGAAAGCAGCTTTTGAAACATATAGTTTTGGAGATTAATAATTTGATTCCACATATGGGACATGTTTCAGACTCTTGAGAAAATGGTGTCGATAATGATTAGAGAGGTTTCCCCTTCACAGACATGTTATTGCTGTATTTGTTGGGTTGTTTTCCGGGTAGATGAGAATTACGAATGAATATCAAATTTCACCATTACAACATAATGCTTGAATGTTAAAATGTGTTGTTGGTTTATTTGAAATAAGAGTTAAAACAACATAAAATATAGTCAACTCTCCATAACTAGATATTGAAGGGATCATCGAGTTAGGGAGGTATCGAGTTTTCCAATACAAAACCAGTGCAGATCAGCGAGTTAGCCATGAAAACCAATTTTTATTATAGTTCTCTATCTCTTTATTGAGATACGGAATATCGAGTAAGGGAGAGTTGAATTTTACTCAGTTCGTATGGCGTAAAAGCTAATGAATATTTTGTTTTACCATTCTAATAACAAACCAATGGCAAAAAAATCGCTATTTCCTCTAGCGATACTTTTGCCATTGGTTTGTTCAGATATATTACTCTGTAATTTATTGTTGTCTTCATTTATGATTTCATTCATTTATTCCTTGTCACAGGCACAGTTGTTCCATCTCCTCGCACTCCGTCTCCTCCAGGCGGCGTTTTTTTCTCCAGAAAGAGGCGGGTCTGCTGTAGCCGTTTCCGTTTATAACCTTCCACGGTCTGCCGAGTCCCTTGCTGCCTTATGACCACCCGTGCTGCATTCTTCTCCTCCAAAATCTGCCTACTTTCTTCGTCGAACCAATCGTTCTGTCGACTCCGTTCCACGTACTCGATGTTGCTCTCAGCTGCATTGTTGATAGCTGCTTTCACTGTTCTCCAGCAGTCCTCAAGAGGGGCTTCATCCAGCTCACCCTCTTCCGGTAATGTAGCCTCGAAGTGCTGCGCGTACGCTATTACGATATCCGGTTGCTTAAGCCGCTCTAGGTCATACCGAGGCGGCCGTCGGTACCGTACGTTGATGACGACGGAGAGTTTTGGGCGCAGTTCAACCATCACTAGATAGTGGTCAGAGTTGATGTTAGCGCCACGATAGGTCCTGACGTAGATAATGTCGGAGAAGTGCCTTTCATCAATCTGAACGTGGTCGATTTGTGATTCTGTCTGCTGTGGTGATCTCCAGGTGTATCGGTATGGAAAGCTGTGCTGGAAGTAGGTACTACGAATGGTCTTCTTGGAAGCGGCGAAATCAATTAGTCGTAAGCCTTTTTCGTTCGTCAGCCGGTGGGCGCTGAACTTTCCAATAGTCGGTCTGAACTCCTCCTCCTGGCCAACCTGAACGTTTAGATCTCCTATGATGATTTTGACGTCGTGGCTTGGGCAGCCGTCCTACTCGCGTTCGAGCTGCGCGTTCAAAGCGTCGTAGTCATCAATAGTGCTTTCGAAGTGAGGGCTGTGCACGTATATTATGCTGAAGTCAATGAACCTGCCTTTGAGCCTCAACTTGCACATTCTCCATTGATCGGCCACCACCCGATCACGCACCTCTGCATATCACCCATCACTTAAAAGCTATTCCCAGTTCGTGTGTGTTACCGCAGCTCTGGTAGATGGTATGGTTACCTCTAAACGTTCGCACCATTGATCCCTTCCAACACACTTCCTGCAACGCTACGATGCCAAATCCACGGTCCTTCAGCACGTCGGCGAGTATGCGTGTGCTCCCGAATAAGTTGATAGATTTACGTCCTTTTAAGTTGGCTAAAATAGTCAATTTTTGCATTTTCAACATCCAATATCTCAAAAACTAGATGTGCTATGATATTTTTGAAAACGGCAATGGATTCAACAACCCTTAATTGAGTGAATAGCGGTGTGTTGGTGCTTGAGACAAAAACGTGTTCCACAGTGTTATTCGTTGCTTAATTTTTTACCGGCTCTCTTGCAGGGCCTGAAACCAACCCCCTAGATTTCCGGAGGACCATTCCCCACTAACTGTTCGGAGGGCCATAGTGCATCTAACGTGCAGACAGTTTAGCTTAAAGTAATTCTCTTGAACTCGGACAATGATCAGCCGCCCCCGACATACGGAACAGACGCTGTTGTGAGCCGCTCCTAACATGGAGTACAGACGCTCAAGGTTTGCAGAAGCAAAAGCAATCCCCCCCCCCTGCCCTGTCAGCATACGACCAGAGTCTCAGAGTTGCTTATTTAATTCCCACGTCACATTTAAAGCACAATAGAAAAGCAAATACTTTATTTTCAGAAGACCTCTCAAAGCACAATGACAATCATCAAAATTGACAACACTTCTTCAATGAAATTTATTTACCTAACTTAACGTTTACCTAACGTTAAGGTTTTTTAACCCATCTCGGAGACTTCGAAAGCTAACGCTGGGTAGATTTTTTTTTGCACTGAATTGTTTTTTTTTGCCGCTGTTAAATGAAAACAACCCAACGATAGGTATATATCAGTTAACCCATATTTTGGGTTATCCCACGGGAGAGCCGAATTGCGTCAAAAGAAGTCAAAGTTGGGTTGATTTGCGGCTCCGTGTATGTTATTTGACTGCTCGAAACTCAGCCCGATTAGTGAAAGTCTTTTACTTAGTGAGCTACAGATTTAGTGCAACGAACGAAAGTTAACTGTACCATCAAAATATTAGATTCATGGAACTAGTAGTTTAAAAAGGCCTTTTTAAATTGTCACTTTTCAGGTTGTATAAATAATCATTTAGGCGCACGAATATTATTTTGAAATCTCACATTCATGTCTATCATATCAATTGTTATTGGTAAACTTTAGAAAGGTTGAGAGGAACACGATTCTCTTAAGTAGATGAAAAAAAAAACCGAATTTAGTACTATACCATTTAATTCCACTACAGTTTGTATCCTTTGACAGATACGCGTATTTAAAAAAAAAATCAAGTCAAATTGCGAAAGTTGTTTACAAATAAATGAAGACTTACGCAGTTTTTGGCCAAATCTCACAGATGCACAGTTGTTATCAAATTTCTTTAAGTGCGAAAGGTAAAGTATTTCACCGTGAATATTCGCTGACACACTGATTGGCTCGATATGGTTGTGGTCTGTAATAGTTGCTGCTATTGAACGTTCTATCGCCAAGTTATTAAAGAGAGAATGAATAGTAACATTAAAAACATCCGATTGCGATGTTCCACGATTTTTTTGGTTTATGAATGTGGTTCGATCGGCTCACTCGTATCAAAATCCAAACTTTGCCAGTAAAATTTGTTTAGGTTCGTATTATTCTCAGTTTGTGAGAAAATTGGTATAGACCCTTTGCAAATCCATTCACTTATGACTTGACACAAGTACATCACCCTTGAAAAAAATTACTTATGGCCTTGACCTTGAACTTATGACTTGACACAAATACATCATCCTCTGATTACCTGTAGAATAACAGGAGTGTTACCAAAATTGTAAGCCTATTAAAAGACGTATATTTTATGTGTTTCTCAGTATATAGAAGTTTATGTGCTACAATCTTCAGATAAGGAAAGTATCGAAAGGCTCAATTATTACCAATTGGTAATCATGCAATGATGCATGATCTGTTGCCTAATTTGATAAATAGTTGTAATCGATTTTTTCTATGAATTTAAGTTGTGAATAAAAAATACACCGCAATTGAATGTAGTTTTCTGGCAACCTCCTCCAGTAATAAAAAGTGATTGCCGAGGAAAACAAAGTGCAATAATTTTAATTGGTGATTCGAAGCATAAAAATTAAGTATTTATGAGTGCTTTATAGACAAATCTAAAGTTTAATAGTGCATTAGTGATTAGTGTGTAGCTTGTGTGACAAATTGGCATTGCACCGGAGAATTGAACCTTTCAAAGTGGTGTGTTTTTTTTAAGCTGTTCTTGTGTTGTTTAATTCGGCAGCTCACGAATGATGATAATTTCGTAAGCATACATTTCATTTCATGATAAAATTCATTTCACTTTTGGTAAAACATGAGATTTACATGGAAGATTATAGTTCAAGGAATATGTTGAGTACATTGAAGGTAACTCTTGGTCTGTAGATAAATTTTTACAAGGACGATATGTAAGTGCTTTCGAAGCCATCATTTACCCTATTTGATCATTTTCGACTATACACATATTGCCAAAAATGCTGAGGACGGTAAAACTCGAAAAAATCACCATTCAAATAAAGAAAGGTATATATTCGATGACCGGTTCGTTCACCACTTTGAAATACAAAAAGTTATTGCAATTATGCAACTTACATTCGGGGAAACGACATTCGGGGAACGAACATTCAGAGAAAGCACCACCCGTAAAATTGACAATATTGATATTTGGTTTCTTCTTTTGGGTTTTGAGAGATGATAGAATGTATAATTCCTGGTGAAGCCGTATTTCAATATTCTCAAATTCATTTTAATAAAAAAGTATTGTTACTTTTGGACTTTTTGATTTACGAACTCTTTATAATGGTTTTTTGATCGGTAACTTTCAGTTTTGGAAACATTTTGGAATTCATAAATCTCCGTTCCAATAGAGAGATATATCGAGAGCTTTGACCCAAGTTGAACCTGCTGGCTTTGGAGTTTGAAGAACGGTTTCTTACAACTGCTACTTGGAAGTCGATTAAATGTGTAAAAATAAATATATTTGTTTCATGAAAATAGAATCGTGAATTGTATTATAGTTATAAATTATATCTCTTACTACCATCATAATGCTTGATTCAGTTATAGAATCAGGCATTATTATGGTAGTAAGAGATATAATTTATAACTATAATACATTTCACGATTCCATTTTCATGAAACAAATATATTTATTTTTACACATTTTATCGACTTCCAAGTAGCAGTTGGAAGAAACCGTTCTTCAAACTCCAAAGCCAGCAGGTTCAACTTGGGTCAAAGCTCTCGATATATCTCTCTATTGGGACGGAGATTTATGAATTCCAAAATGTTTCCAAAACACTGCTACTCGCCTCCCAGCACATAAATATCAATTAATAACCGATCGGGAAGCCAAACGGCAATTCTCGAAGACATCGATTATTTGTTTTTCCCATTCAGTTTCGTTTATTCGAGGGCTCCCTAAGGGTTCGATCAATTCGTGTCGGATTGGGTCCGATAGCTACCAGCAAGCACTGACCGCAGGCAACTTCGGTTTCTAGGACCCCTGATCCAATAAACAGCACGGGGCAACCTCTCGAAGAAAAGAAGCCACCAAAAGCATAGATAATAGAAAGATTTATAACCTTCACACTGGCGATTCCTGTCGTCGTTTAAGCTTTACGGTTTTCGAATGAGGCTCTTTTAGCCACGGTCGTCCAGCTAGCCAGTATCTAAACCGAATGGCAACTGACTCCAACGGCAGCAGCTCTTCTGGCGATTGGATGATTTATGACCCCGACTGTGTTCTGCTGCTTGACTTTGGCTCTAGATATTGGTCTCATTTTCTGTCGATAGCGCCTTCGCTACATAGACTTATGCGGGACGGCTCGTTTCCACGGTTGTTCCTGATTAGCATTGAGCTTTTGTCAGCCTCTTATGATAATGAAAACGAAACTTATTGGGGACATGCGCCTGTAAATTAAATGGTCATTGGGAACTAATAAATTGGATTCGGGTACGAGCTGTCGAGTGACTCGCTCTTGTATCAAAAGATCCTACGATGTGGCCGAAGACAATGCTTGCTTATGAATGACCATACCAGTTCGGCTAGTTCTCACAGTCAGTCGATCGATTTTCCTGGTAAAGGTGGCGACATCATTTATTACTCTTCCACCATCCGCCCCGATGAGATCTTGTGTTGTGGACTTTGCATCTATTTTCCAGATTAAATAGATCAGATAGCGTTCGCCGGGGTGCTGTGGAATATAGCCGTATCGACGCTCCAGCCCGGATGGATGGCCTACAGCCCCACAGGGATTTCGGCGGAAAATTATACTGCCGAACAACAGAGAAATATTCAAATTATGTAATTAATGATGTTTATAAATTTATTGACAATTTGGTCAGTATTTATTAGGAAATCGATCAGAGCCTAGGTACACGCGTTTGGTCGATTCTTCGTGGTGGTAGGAAACAGTTAGCGTCTGGGTCTTCGTTGGGGGAGATTCTCATGGAACTTTAAGAGTTGTTCCTTGTAGAATGACATCCCAAACGTTCGGAGCCCATCCAATTGCTTCTCGTTTAATTTCGTTTGATTTATTCCGGCTCTTTTGGACCCGCACAGCCATTGTCACGAACTTGGTGGATCCGTTTGATATATTGGCTTGATAATTAAAAAGTATAAACAAAAACATATCTAATGCCCCGGATCCTACAAGGGCGAAACATATGTGAGGAGATTTATCTTGCAGCGCTGTGCGGTTTTCTTCCTGTCTCTCTGGCGAATGGAGCGATGAATGCTCCGAAACTGTTCGCCTTTCCCATCCCATTTCAAAATCTTCTACATATTGCGTGTACTAACTAGCTAAGAGGTTACGTCGGCTGGCCGGGAAGAAGGACAAAAATAGAAGCTCCCGAAAAACCGAACACCACTCTGCGTCTAATTTCCGTCTGGTCGATTCGTCGCTGGAGATTTTTTTTTATTTCACTGATGTCTTCCATTTCGAGAGGATAAGGTCTACGATTCGAACCACCTACAGTAATTCGTCATTCTGCTCCGTGGAATTGATTTATAGTTTTAGGCTACATTTACTAGTTTAATTGAAAAGACTTTCTCGCTAGGGTCGACGACTTAGGAAGTGATACGCTAACAGAAATGCCTAATGAAAGCCAAATGTGACAAAACAACTTCCTATCTATGCGCATTAGTTGTAGAGGAATTGTAATAAATCTGAAACAGATTCAATGAAGTAGTAATACGATTCTAAATTATGTTTGATTTTACTGTTGCTATGTCGTTCATCTTTCGAAAGAATAGAATAAATGCATTTCGTTGACTAATTGTTGTCTTAATCAGAGTTTAAAGTTTAAGCCGGTCGCATTTTATGATTCTGTGTGACGTTGAAGTACAGTTGAATATTCAAGGAGAAACCAAACATGTTTGTGTTCCGCTTTTAAGTTTGAAAAGAATCAGATAGGGTAGGAAACGCCTTGCTTCCACTCCTCCGGTAGTTGTTCCGTTTCCCAAATTCTGACTATCAGCCGATGCAGACAAGCGGCCAACCTGTCCGGGCCCATCTTGATGAGTTCGGCTCCGATACCATCCTTGCCAGCGGCCTTGTTGTTCTTGAGCTGTTGAATGGCATCCTTAACTTCCCCCATCGTGGGAGCTGGTTGGTTTCCGCTGTCCGCTGTGCTGACGTAGCCATCGCCTTCGTTGTCCTGACCTTCTGTGCCTGTGTTCTCTGCGCCATTCAGGTGTTCATCGTAGTGCTGCTTCCACCTTTCGATCACCTCGCGTCCGTCCGTCAAGATGCTCCCATCCTTATCGCGGCACATCTCGGCTCGCGACACGAAGCCTTTGCGGGATGTGTTGAGCTTCTGATAGAACTTCCGCGATTCTTGAGAACGGTACAGCAACTCCATCTCTTGGCATTCCACCTCTTCCAGGCGGCGCTTTTTGTTTTTGAATAGGCGGGTTTGCTGTTTCCGCTTCAGTCTGTATCGTTCCACGTTTTGCCGCGTACCATATTGCAGCATTGCAGCCCGCGCTGCATTCTTTTCCTCTCGAACCTCCTGGCACTCCTCGTCGAACCAATCGTTTCTTGAGCTCCGTTCCACATATCCGACAATGCTTACGGCAGCGTCGTTAATGGCTGCTTTGACTGTCCTCCAGCAGTCCTCAAGAGGGGCCCTATCGAGCTCGCCCTCATCCGGCAACGCTGCCTCAAGATGCTGCGCGTACGAATTTGCGACATCCGGTTGTTTCAGCCGCTCGAGATTGTACCGGGGCGGGCGTCGGTATCGTACATTGTTGATGACGGACAGTTTTGGGCGCAGTTTCACCATCACCAGGTAGTGGTCGGAGTCAATGTTAGCGCCACGATAGGTTCTGACTTTGGTTATGTCGGAGAAGTACCGTCCATCGATCAAAACGTGGTCGATTTGCGATTCTGTCTGCTGAGGTAATCTCCAGGTGTACCGATACGGGAGGCTGTGCTGAAAATAGGTGCTACGAATGGCCATGTTCTTGGAGGCGGCAAAATCTATCAGTCGTAAGCCGTTCTCGTTCGTCAGCCGGTGGGCGCTGAACTTTCCAATCGTCGGTCTGAACTCCTCCTCCTGGGCAACCTGAGCGTTCAAATCTCCTATGATGATCTTGACGTCGTGGCTTGGGCAGCGGTCGTACTCGCGTTCGAGCTGCGCGTAAAATGCGTCCTTGTCATCATCAGTGCTTCCGGAGTGAGGGCTGTGCACGTTGATTATGCTGAGCTTAAAGAATCGGCCTTTGATGCTTTACTTGCACATTCGTTCATTGATCGGCCACCACCCGATCACGCGCCTTTGCATATCACCCATCACTATGAAAGCTGTTCCCAGCTCGCGTGTGTTGCCGCAGCTCTGGTAGATGGTATGATTACCTATAAACGTTCGCACCAATGCTCCTGTCCAGCACACCTCCTGCAGCGCTATGATTTCGAAACCGCGGATCTTCAGTACAGTATGTATGCGGAGTAGTATGCGTGTGCTTCCGATGAAGTTGAGAGATTTGCAGTTCCACGTACCGAGTTTCCAATCGCTAGTCCATTTCCGTCGCTGTGGTGCCGATTGTTCCGGTCCGTATTCTCTCGTTGACGTTCCTGTGCTGATGTGTTTTTACGGTTGGCTTGCAGGGCCTGACACCAACCCCCTAGATTTCCGGAGGACCATTCCCCCTAAATGTTCGGAGGGCCATAGTGCGCAGTTTAGCTTAGAGTCCTTCTCTGGCACTCGGACTTTGATCAGCCGCCCCTGACATGGGGAACAGACGCTGTTGTGAGCCGCTCCTAACATGGAGTACAGACGCTCAAGGTTTGCAGAAGCAAACCCCCCATTCCCTGTCAGCATACGACCAAAGTTCCCACCGGGGGTTGGTTACCCGATCTTCCCCAAGGTTACTCGTACCCCGGCCAGTACCACGAGGAGGTAGGGATAGGAGTTGCTGGCAAGAGGCTAAGGACCGCGTTCCTGCAGGTACGCGAGGTACCAATGGTACGCCATGCCCAGCCATTTACCGCGCCAGCTAAACCGGCCAACCGGCATACGGCCAAATTCGACCCGGAACCGTTGCGGGACCTAATCTGGTTACGTAATTCGTAAAAGGCCTTATTCGTAGCCGCAATTCTTCTTTTCATTTCGCGGGAAACATCATTGTCACGTGTCACAAGTAGTGTTCCAAGATAGGCAAACTCTTCAAAAACTTTGACAAATCCCCATCTAACACTACGTCAGCACCAACACCACTAGGCCTACCTCTATATTTACATCAAATCAAGTACTCCATTTTGGTTTAATTTATGGTCAGGCCCTGAGAGAGACTCGTGAAGAGGAAAAATATCAACGTCAGATGCAGCCCAGATTCAGTTGTTACGAAACGTCAAATGCAGCCCGTCGTTTTTACGGCTGAAAAAGTGAAAAGTATTGTATTCTAAATAAACTATTGTTAAAAATCTCAGTCAGCGGAGCAGTTTTTCCGAGGATGTTGATAAATCTAAACACAAGACTTGTTATTAAAACGTTAACGTTAACGTATACGTTTGCTTGCATGAAATTTCACTCAAAATGCCGTTTATGCTTCGGTGTGATGCAAACGCAACAGTTTTTTTTGCTGAGTTGGACATGTGAGAGCTTGAATGGCTTGTGCAAGATTGATGTAAACACTGAGTGGAATAAGAAAAAAAACTCAGCAATCGCAGAAAAAGAAGACCGTCTCCGCGAGTCTCATCTCAGGTCAGGCCTATCCTCGCTGTCTCCCATTGGCGTAGCTAGGATTTTTCTCTGGAGGGGGCCTAGGGGGGGCCTAGCAAATACTTGTTTTACCGAAGTAATGTCGGTCGTAATAATCACGATTTTCACAAATTTCGTATTTTGTATAGATATGTATTGATTTCATTCATTTCTTATTTTATCTCATTTTGCGGCACATCAGTGATTTTTGTAATTCTCAATTATCGATACGAAAAAGATTTATTCTTTTGATAATCTTTCCAGAATTCTAGCAAAAGAACACACAAGGAATGTCTTGTGTTTCTTCTTTGATCTCTTAAGGTATTTAATTCCTCTGAGAACTCCTACGAGAATTTCTTCATGTATTATGTTCGTACTTTTCAGTGCTTTCTCCAAGAACTTCTTTAACAGTTTTCACTGGGATTCCCACGGAAAATTTTCTCAGACTATCTGATCTCACCAGAAAATTTCTCGAAGAATCTCTATCGAATTGCTTAAAAAATATATTAAACAATTCAACCTGAGAATGCATTACGAATTGTTTTAATCATTTCTCCTGGAACGTCTTCTAAGTACACATTTTATATAAATTTAAATTGTTAGTTTTGAGTATCCTCCTGTGTTCATATTTAATTTGTTTAGGATTTTCAGGAATTTCTGAGGATTTCTCCAAAATGTAGTAAAAAAAATTCTAGGAGTCTCACCAAAAATGTCTTCAAAATCACCAAGCAAGGATTCATTTCACGAATTCTTCAGAGAGTTCGCCAACAGTTTTTCCAACTTTGCTTTTAAAGTTCTTTCTAAAGTTTCTCTACAGGACAGTTTGAAAAAATCGCAGCAAAAATTATCCAGACTGCAAAAAAATAATTGACTCTTCCAGATGTTACTTTGAATTTTGAAAATTCCTCGTTATATTCCACAAAAAAAATCACGAGCAATTAAAAAAATCAATTGGGAAAATGTTATTTATGATTTCTCAATGAAGTTCTTCGCAAATCAATCTGTATTTTTTCACAGATAATTATTTTTTACTTTTTTTTGTAGACCAAGGAGCAACATCGCGCATTCCTTCAAACCTCTTTTGAAAATATTTTTCTTTCTCAAAAATGCCTAACTTAGAACTATTGAAAAATTCTTATATTCCTATAAACTTTCTAGCGGAATACGTTCAACTGTTCTTTCAAAAATTTTTCCTCGAAAATATTCAAAGATTTCCCGAGGAATTTGTTTAGGGATTTCTAAGAGAGTAATAATATTTTTTCCCTGAGATTCTTCCGAAAAAATGACCAGAGATCCATCTAAGCATTTTCCCGAGATTTTTTTTAAACCGCACCAATGATTTTTTTAGGATTTTTTTAAGAATTCATTTATCAGATTCACTAAGAATTTGCAATTTATTCTTGAACTTTTCAAAAAAAAAATCTCCAGAAGCTCCATCAAGTATTCTGTCAGGTTCTAGAAATAACTCCATGTTTTACGAATAGAAATCTCAGGATTCTTTCATAAACAACATTTAAAAATTCATCCACCCTCCATTTTTTTGGTAAAAAACTACTCGAGGAATATTTTAATATTTTTAGGGATTGCATCAGATTTCTAAAGAAAGGCTTGAAATAACTTTATTAGTAAGTTTTAGAATAGTTGCAGCTTAAATATGATTGGGAAATTTTTTATTGAATTCCTGTCGTAAAATTCAAGAATTGAAACTTAGAATTTTTGTTTGTTGATAATATACCTTACAGAAAAGCTTAAGTGGTTCTTGTAGGATTTACTACTACTCTTGTTATTTTTCAACGTCTTTTCTGATGGAAAATAAAAAATAAACGAATGGAATTTATACTGAAAGTATTCATAACTAAAATCTAACATAATATTTTGTATGAACGAAGTTTCATAATACTATGTTAAACATATTGATGTAGAACCATTTTTTTCCTACCTCTAGGAATTCTACACAAGCTTTTTTGAAGGGTATATTTTAGACTATTTTGTAGTACTGTAGAAGTTTAACGCGAAAATGTAATTTTTTATGAATTGAAATCTTAGTAGAAGCTTTAGAATTACTTTGAAAATTTGTTGAGAAATTCCTGATGGACTTTCAGGAATCAGAAACCATAAATATAAAAATTGTGTAATTATATAAAACTCCCATAATATTTTTTTTATATTCTATAAAATGTTGCTTTTTGGAGTATGGCAAGATTTTTGTACAAAGTTCCTCAAAGCGTCATGCGAGGGAAAGAAAAACAATTAAATGTTGAAGCAAGTAGATACGATACATGGGCGATGGTAGAATGGAAAAAAAATTAAAATATTTTCTCTAGAGATAAATTACAGGGTAGTTAAAACCTCTCTAATGAATTAACAAATAAAACAAATTTCTCAAAAAGGTCCATCAGAATCTTCTTTAAAAAATTGGTAAAATTATTTCTAAAGAAGTGTTTCAAGGAAGATCAAAACAAATTTCTTTTGAATATCGTAATGAATTTTCTCCTTCCCAGTTATTTTTCTACATGTTTCTCTACAGATTCCTTCACCGCTATGCTTATTTCGGAAGCAAAAGTTATCCTAGGGGTTGGAAATATCTTAAAGGACATTTTATGAACTTTGCGGAAGAATTTGTAATATTTTTTTTGAGAAAACTATTTAAAAAAATCCGGGCCTCGGATCAAAAGTCGGTTTTTCAAGCGATCTTTATAGCCTTCTTATGGTTGTAAGAAGGTTAAAACCAGTTTTTGTAAAAAACTCATTAATCATCGCAGTACCTAGTAGTTACATTGTTCGTTTATGTCAACTTAAAAATCAAGCATTCGTAACTGATAGTTCCTACTAAGAGGAAGTTGCAAGTTTAAGTTTCATACTGCAAGCTGAGAATATTGAATGGCATGTTTCGTTGAAATTTGTTATATATGTGTAATTGTTTGTAGCTTTGCAATTTTCTAAATTATGATTATCAATAACAATCAATAACAATCAATAACATCACAGTGGACGATAATCTATAGAATCAGTTTGAAAGCTATAAGAAAAAAATGATTTCATTATCAAATAGTGAAAATGTCCAAAGTAGCCCCTTTTTTGTCTTGAAGGACACACTTTTTTTTGCTATTCAAGCATTTTTGTTATTCCGTGATGGATTTGCCTCATATTTTGCACATTTGTTACGTACATATACAACTTAAATATAGGCAAGAATTATCAATATCTATCAATAATTCTAATAGTTACAATTCCTCAAAGTTAAATAATGTGGAAATAATGTCAAAAGAAGCCCCGTTTGACGGTACCTAAAAAATTTAATCCAAATCAAAGAGAGCTGAAATACAACACTATGGTTGATTTTGTTACATTTTTTCAGACCAGTTTTTTGTTTTTTCAGACCAATTTTAAATTTCTACCATTCATCTGAAGAAAACTTGACCATGCCGAAATTCCTTGAAAGTTATGCCTTATTTTTCCCCAAAAATTCCCACTATATATTGTCTGAAAAATTCCTACAGTAACTTTGTCTATTTTTTGCAATTCTTTTTCTCATAATATACGAGTCGAAGTTAACCCCTCTACCGGAAGCATTTTTTACAGCTAAAATATATTCAAACCGCGATAACTTTATTGTTTCTCGATATTTTTGCACCATTTTTTCACAAGATATCAAAAAACTCTTCTAGTTTAAGAATTCGTGTCGATATTAATCACTGGTGCTCTTGTTTTGAAGATATTCCGATGTTCCTTGGGGGACCAACATTCTCCATATAAAATGTCTATGGCAGACAGTTGGACATCTTCCTGTAGATGGGCAACATCGAGCCCGAAACCGGTCGACGAAAAAGGTAAATGTTTAAATCCTTTTTATGTTTGTAGGAACAATAAGTGTTGTGTTCAGTCTCGCGTCGCATCTTGTGAGTGTCTATGTTGACCATTTTGTTTTTGGTAGATTTATCAAAAATAAAATAAAATGTGTACTATACAATGGCAGGTAATAAGGAGTTACTCTGAAAAAATTATACAAATCGGTTCAGTATTCTTGGAGAAATCAGAAAATTACGATATGAGATTTTTTAGAGTTTTAAAGATTTTTATTTGTCTATCATGGTACCATAAACATAAATGTTTATTACTCAAAGACGGCTGCACCAAATTGCGTCATATTTTCATAACAAACTCGCATTAATGTATCATTCCGAGGAATGAACATCCGAATACGATAAAAATTTTGTAGTGTGAGATATTTACGTGGGTCATGGCTACGCGTCGGTCCCCCAAGAAATTTTGGAATATCTCCGGATCCATATGACCAATTATCAATAACAACACATATTCTAAAACTAGAAGAGTTTTTTGAGAGATTGTGAAAAAATGGAGCGAAAATATCAAGATACAAAAAAGTTATCGTGATTTGAATATTATTAGTGGTAAAATAAAGCTGCCGGTAGAGGGGTAATGTATGGATTTCTTAAGTGAATTTTTAAAAGGGAAATCATCATCATCACCACATACCTCGGGCAGGGTATCCTCCAAAAACATGAGAAATCAGAATGCAGTAAATATGCTGCTTTATGCTGAAACATTATTTGGATTATTCTGAAAAAAAAAACAAACGAATTTTTGGAATCAAACTTCCGCTTTTTTTGTACCACGGTATTTTTGGCAACGGAGATGTCGAAAAATTGCGCTTATCGAATACAACAAGAAGCTAGTTCTACTAGTAACTAATCGATCTACAGTCGGACGGATAAACTTTCCGTTGCCGCGTGATTCACCGTAGTCAGAACCGTCACGCTGATGCTGTATAAGACAAGCGAGGTTTTCTCGTTACTGTGTTGTTCAACATAAAATAATGTTACTACTGAAGAAATTTAAGTGAATAACAATAGTCATGTATGTGCATTGATTCAGAAGATTTTGCTTTATGTTAAATTGTTTGTTTGTTTTAATTTTTTTTTATTGTCATCAAAAATTTCTGGGGGGGGGGGGGCCTGGATGATTCTGGAGGGGGCCAGGCCACCCTGGCCCCCCCTGTTCCTACGCCAATGCTGTCTCCACGAAGGCCTCCTCCACTGACCTGCGATCGATTCCATTGAGGTCGATATCGTCCGCAAAGCCACGGACCATTTGCGCGACCGTGTGATGATAGCGCCGTTTCTCTGCACGCCTCGAGTGCAATGCTAAGAAAAGCTTCTCCTTGGTTCAATCCGTGTAACGTCACGAACGAAGTTGATCATCTGCAATCCGAACACTAGATTTCGAACCATCTAGCGTAGCACGTATCAGTCATATTAGTTTCGCCAGAAAACCATATTCATACATTATTGGTCACAGCTCATCTCTTTTCATTAAATCATGTGCTGCTTAAAAAGCAATGAACAAATGTTAGGTCTGTAAGTTATACACCCGGAATTTATCTGAGATCATTCGCAAAGTAAACATCTTATCCGTTTCTGAGCGGCCTCACGAAAACCAGCGACGAAACCGACTGGTCTCAGTTATTATGGTCAACACTTCAGAATGTTCTGGTGGCCTTAGCATATTCTAGGTTAACTATGCGTTTCTTAATCCTCTGGTGTATCGTAACTTATTACAATTAACTGCTCTGTTCACTTTTTGTATTAAAATATTTCGTTTCCAAATGATAAATGAGCTCCAAAAAGGAAGTTTATATGATTTTTACCCTACCTGACTCAGAGAATTTCTGGATTAACTTTGTCATCAATACTCGAAGACTAGACTGTAGACTGCCCAGTCAACATTTTGGTTGGTATAACTTTTGTTATACATAATTCTAAATGAACCAATTCAATCGTATAGAATGCATGAAAAGGCTATATACCTACCAAAGTGGAGGCTATATGCGTACTTGGCACGAATTTTTCAGACTTTTTGCGATCAGATATACGATGCCACAAAATTTGGATGAAAATAAAAAAAGTCTCCAGCGAGTCTCGAACACGGTACCTCTGGATCAGGAAACGAACACCTTACCACTATACCATCAAGGGTTATATATGCGATGAGTGATTAGTTGCCAATTTTAAAACATGTTTCATGTACAGCGATACTTGCATTGCCGTTCTTTGGGACCCGTCGTCAGCAGATACAAAGTTTGGGTGGCAATTTTTGCTAAGTTATTGCGATTTCATATGATGCTTTCTGGATTGATAATCTGTCAGTTTATACAACTTAAGCCGATTCCATGTTGCACTATTTATGACATGTTTTGTTGTCAACACAGATTGTTGTTAGTGAATCGTATTGGGGATTTATATACAACTTGTATTGACATTGATAACGCTTAATTTGGCCTCTTGTGCGATACTGATTTTGGACGCATGAATATGTGATTTTGGATGCACATTCTTATACGATACGTGGTTGACTGGGTGTAGGCTGTAGACTTTCCCATTACTTATGACGTTACAACTAATAGTGAAACAATCCTCAAAATTTCATAAAAATATTGAGTTGTGCTCAAACACGAGCAAATTGAATTTTGTATGTCAGCCCCGTTGCCTACGGGTTAATTGAAGCTATATGGAAGGCCGAATAAAGATCTAGCATGCGCTTATTGAAGTCCCTTTCATTAACGTCATTTATATTTTTAGAACAGATGACAACCTTCGAAAGCTTAACGATCGCTTATTCATCCATTATTCAACAATAAACCAAGAAATGTTAAAATATTTACAGGTTCATAGTTTTGGGTTCTATTATTGCTACAATCAATCATTCAGGTTGGCTGAACAAAAGTAAAAACTGTTGATGGAAAATAGTTTGTTCAACTTGAGTTCAGCTTTGAATGTAATGCTGAAAAAGAGTGTTTAATACGCTTTTCTTCAAATTGTTGTTCGGTTGACACGGTGTTCAGCCTTGGACACCATTATTCAGCCAATGTTCAGATATTACTCTTGCGGTTCAGCTATAATTGTTACTTCGGACGGCTTCTGGCGACATTATTCACATCTGTCACTCTCTGGCACATTTCATCGAACCAGTCGTTTCGCCTTGTTGCGGTCACAGCTTCACGGATAGGGTCCCATAGGCTGCCCAGATAACCAGAAGTCGCATAAAAGTTAACGCAATAACTCATTTATTCATACAAATTACATCAAACTCGTAAAACATGGTGGATAAAATCGTCAGATTGATGAGTTTCCTCACATAAAACGCTTTTTTCCTGAGTTCATTTGTACATTTGGTTTCGTCCCGTATACTCGTACAAAGTAAGTTGAATCAATCCGTTGCAGTTGTCCAATCAACATTTGTTATCATAAGTAAAGTCGCATAAGATCACAGGTTAGTTCGGTAGAAAATTTATACACTTGCAGTGTATGCTATTAATTATCACTTAATATGTGCACGTATATCGCCTCCACTTTTGTACGTAGAAGGCCTTTTTGCGACATCTCATAAGTGAAATTTTGCACATGCAAAGCCTGCAGATGATTTCTTTGTACGTACAGTCGAAGCTTGTTATAACGACATCGCAAGTGACCGTCGTAATAGAGCAAAGTCGTTGGAGAGAATGATTACAATACTGAAATATACTTCCAGGGACCGGGAAATGTCGTTAGAAAGAGCTTTTGTCGCATTAAAAGTTGTCGTTATAACGAGCTTCGACTGTATATTTTTGTTGCCTGGGGCAACAACGGATCAGATATTCGCCATCCGCCAGGAGTTGCAGAAATACCGCGAATACAATGTACTCACACATCACATAATACTGACATCAGCTATGGCAGATTATGCACTAATACAGTTTCTCGGACAAACTGATAAGATTGATCAAGGCATTGCACAGTGGCCGCATCCCATACAAAAGTACAATTCTCATTCAAAACGTTCAAAAATGCTAATTATTTGATTAAACATGATTTTTAGAGGTAATTTGATAGATATAGTTGCTGAAACAGAAAATCTATATTTCCGGTACATTTGACAGAATTAGTTTAAAATAGCACATTTTTGTAATTCAATCAATGAAATCCGTATCCAGATCAAAATCAAATGAAACGTTATTATTTTGATACCAATTTGAAGTTAAATGTCGTGGGCAAGGTCGAGGTGGTTTTTGGATCTATTCCGGAAGCTTATAAAGGTAAAAAATGCGATATTATTATCAAGCATGATGGTCTAATCGGCTGATTCGTAGTGTAACTAAACAATATTTTTTCATATCTTGGCGCAAAAAAGCGCAGGGTAAGGCATAGTACATCGGATACTATGGAATATTTGCCACACATTGAGGGGTAAATGTTAATTTTAGAGCGTTTCCCAGATATCTTGCACTACCTTTGAAAAAATGCCTTATTTTTGAAGGAGCTCTATGTTATACACTTCTTGACATTCTCAAATGGTAAACATATCAAATATGGTTTGAAAAATCTTCAAAAAAAAAGCCTAAGGTATATTCTTTCCATAGAATAACCATGCAATTTCCATAGAATAGCCTTCACGAAATTTGAATAATTCAAAAGGGTCAATTTCAGCTGACATCTCTCCAGGTCACATGTTGTAAAAAATCGAAATATACACCGATCGATCTGAAACTTTGGGGAATTGTTATTCAAAACTGAAGAAATCAAGAAAATATATTCGAGAAGGGATGTGCAAACTTAATTTTTTTGACTTTTGGCCAGCTTTGGGCCACTGTGCGTCGCGACGATGGAGCAAGTGTTGTGTGTAGTCCGAGTATCAGGGAAACTCTCGAGTCCTTGCGAATCTCGTTACGGCAAGCCATTACTTTTCGTGTTTACTGTTCAACATTGTGTTACAGGGTGTGATAAGAAGAGCGGGGTTAGATACGAGTCGCAAGATCTACAGAAAGTCCGTTCAGCTACTTAATTTCGCCAACGACATAGATGTTGTAACACGGAACTTTGAGACAATGGCGGATACGTACGTCCGACTGAGGGCTAGAGCTAGGCGAATTGGACTGAACATAAATGTGTCGAAGACAAAGTTCATGATAGCAAGGGGCTCAAGAGAGGACATGTCATGCCCCTTATCTTGAGTTCATATTGACGGTAATGAAATCGAGGTTGTCCAAGAATTCGTGTACTTGAGCTTACTGGTAACACAGACACCAGCAGAGAAATCCAGATACGTATCGTTGCTGGAAATCGTGCACAGAAAAAAATCCGTTCTCGTATCCGTGAACAGCAGACGTGAACTCGTAAAAAAGCAAAAATACACCATTAACAAGATCATGTTTATGCGTAAACATGATGGTAGTACATGGTGTATTTTTGACAGTTCACGTTTTCCAGAATACTTTTCTGATCGTGTGCCTACTCTGGACTCCGCAGAACTCTTCGATCGAACAAAGTTCGTCATCGCGCGAAGTTAACCATCTACAAAACGCTGATTACACTGCACTGGTACTCCTCAATGGGCACGATACATGAACCCAATATGCAGAGGATGGTGTTGCAGACCATCTACGGTGGAGTATGGAAGGAAGACGGAACGCGGAGAAGGCTGATGTACCATGAGTTGCACCAGTTGCTGGTAGAACCAACCATCGTCCATCTCTTAAAAATTGGAAGGTTGCGTTGGGCTGGACATGTCACAAGAATCGGATAACAATCCGAAAATGGTTTCAGAAAATAATCCGACCGGCACAAGACGACGTGGTGCGAAGCGAGCAAGATGGGTTGTGATCGACCGCGGACGATCTGCGGACCCTTTGTGGAATGCGTGGCTGGCGAATGACAGCAATGAATCTAGTCGAATGCAGACGTCTTCTACGTACAGCAGTGGCCACCCAGAACTTAGCATAACTGGTAAGTAAGTTAAAAAATACGACGAAAATCAGCTTTTTAGCTACTCCGACAATTTCCACTTTCACGCATTCGTATTCTTCTGCACCCAAAAATGTAAATCTGTACCTAGGGCAGTTCAAAATATAAAAAAAGTTTGGAAATACAATCTCCCATAGTCTCCTCACCATCCTTACCATAAAAATAGTGTTCTGTGAAATTTACAGCTTTCTAGGTGGTGATTTAAAGGTAGCTCAAATACGATATAGGTTTATATGCTAATTATTATGGAGAAATTTTGAAAAATGTTCCAAACACGTTAGTACTGGAATATAGGTACAAACTTATCATCCTATAGTAAAAACTCATTCTTCGAACCATAATAAAGAAATTTGCTGAAGAAAGCAATTCAATCTGATGGATAGGAAAAGAGATATTCATGAGTTTGTTTACCATTATTCAGCTTCATATGGGATTATAGCCCTGCAAACATCTACAAACATCGCAAAAAAAATTACCTCAAAAGAGATTTGTTTCTTCAGCAACATCCTTCATTAAGGTTTAAAGAAAGAGTTTTAACTACAGGATGATAAGTTTTTATTTACATTACAGTACTGATGTGTTAGAAACATTTTTCAAATGTTCTCCATAGTAATTTCCATATAAACCTACTTTGTCTTTGGGCCACCTTTAAGTCACCTCCGAAAAAGCTGAAAATTTCACAAAACACTATTTCCATGGTTATGATGGTAAGGAAGATATGGGAGATTGTATTTTCAAACATTTATAAACATTGAACTGCCCTACTGTATACAGTAAGGCAGTTCAATGTTTAAAAAATTATTATGATATTAATTATAATAGATTGAGCACAAAAATCACCATACAAGCTGACAAACTTGCATGAAAGTTGACTTGTCGTTAAATAATTAATTTTCAAGAGTATATCACGAAAACAAAAACTCGTATTCTACGTGTTGCATTTAAAAAAGTTGACGGAATAATAATTAAAGGATGAACTAAAGCCGAAAAAAACCTGAGGTTCGTAGACACAATAGTCAAATTGGGCAAATTGAGATGTAAAATTGTAAAAAATAATGGAGTCGTTCTGGTGGACTTCGACCCCACGACTCCCAATCGATCAAAGTCCACCAGAACGATTCCATTATTTTTCAAAATTTTACATCTCATTTTGTCCAAATTGACTTTTGTGTCCACGAACTTTTTTTCAAAACACCGTTGGCTGGATTAAGCCGTAAGAGACATTGACCACCCTAGTTGCGGAATTAGAACCAGTGTCCGGGATTCAAAGTGTTCGGGCAATCCGAATCAACACGGTAATAACGATAAATGAAGTAGGGTAAAAGCAACGGTTTTGGCCAGTCTAAGAGAGAGTGTCAATAAAAATTATATGGAAAACCGTATTTAAACAACAAATACGTCAAATGTAGAAGTACTCTGGCCAAATTAGGTGTATGGGAGTTAGAATTATAAGGAAAATAATTGTTTTTCTTATGTTTTGAATCAATTCGGACGAGTAAATGAATGTTGCTCTATCTTGTGAACTTGATCTACTAAACACAAAAGGTTTCATGCTTATTGGTTAGATAAAACGGTGTTTAATTTCAATCCACTATGGCTAAAACTGGCGTATGGCCAAAACCGGTGATTCTACCCTACCGTTTACAATTGAGTTAGGTACACTTTGGAACAGTTAACCTACATTATCGAATCCTGGATAGTCAGGATTCTCTGTTGTCTTACAATGAATATCAACTAGTTTCCTGAGTTCAGTCCCAAAAACCGAAGTTCCCACATAAACTAATTGATAAAACCGTAATACGCTGTCGGATGTCACTAGAAACTGATTTATTACCCAAAACATTTTAATTATTAGATCTCTCTCTTTCCAGTCATTCTTCATTTCCCTTCCTGCCATGCCTGCACCGGCCTAATCAACAATCACGTGTATCCATCTGACATCGGTCGGTTCGGTACTGCTACCAAAACAAGACCCCGGAAAGATGTCGCACTCACTTTACAAATGTTCCAGTATCCAATTGCACAGTAGTGAAGATTTTGCCTCTTCGACAAAAACGAACAACATTATTACATATGCAAATGCAGTCTAGGTATTTCATCGTTTAACAGTTTTTCTTTACTCGCGTTGTTTTTGTCATTCAAAGGATCACTGCAAAGTAAAATCACTTGGTTGATTTAAGCTTGCAACATACGACCAAACCAAACCAAACCATATTTTTTCAGCGTCCCTAATAAACTCATAAGCATAATCGTGATATTGAATGTTCCTCGACGGTACGAAAACGTCCCAAAGGACAACAGATATTCCCAGCTGAACAACACAGGTTACAAAAGGAAGTGCAGTGCACGCTTGGGAAAGCCATATTGCAGGAACTGGAAAGGAAGCGAATGCAAGAATCGACATAAGAAAACAAAAAACTGACAGATAAGAATGCATCGCTTTTAGCGGGTCTGTTTCGTGGGCTGTCAGCCCTGCGGACGCGAACTGCAATACCATCATAATCAGAGACGTTTTGCATATATCATTTGAGGGCTTACCGAAGGATTCCACACACTTGAGACGACAGGGAACATGTGTTTCGGGGCGTGACTGCTATTAATCAGCTTGCTAATGAAGTTTTAATAAATTAACGATGACACATTGGTGGAATACCCACCCGAAGGAGGTGTTTTTGTCACCACGGCAGATAAGTGCTGGGACTAATTTTGCAATTTGAAGCATTACTTAAGAACAGGGCAATTATGGTGGCTTTCCCACGGTTGGAAGGGATATTTTTTTCTATCTTTATTGACAAGACATTTGGTCCGATGCTAGTTTATCGTGGGACCAACGCATAGTGATACTGGTCCAAAGTAATACGGTCAAATCCTTTCACCACATTGTATCGTTTTGATTTATATTAAGGATTCTTCCAGCTCCATTGCAGTATAACTCGTCAAATGCATTTAAAATATATCAATATACATAATTCCTTCGCGTTATAGAGCCTTCGTAACTCTTAACATTTGAATGGTGGGTGAAGATTTTGTTTCCGACACATGAGCAATTTTGAATAAATAGAAATGTGTGAACTTTTCATGATTCATATTCCGCTACCCCACTTTTGTCTCACTTCTGTACACTTTGGTTGGAATTCCAGACAGCTCATGAAAATCATAAATAGAAAAGTAAAATCATCAATTAAAATCACCAAACCACTAAATAGACATCTTAGGCAGTTGAGCATTATAAATTTGCATAGATATCTATGGGAAATTAATCTTAAAACGGGCCTCGATAATGAGAATTTTTGAACGGTGAAAATTTAAAAATTTTGTGTAAAATGTTTTCCATACAAAGAAGAGTGTCCGGAATTTGAAGCTGTCCGTAATATGAACTAAAAACGGTATTAGTGTTTTTGATGGATTTGCATAGAATGGTTTTCCATATTAGTTTTAGAAAACCTTCAAGGTTTCAACTTTCGGTCACCTCCGACCATTGGTATTACTTGGTATGGCTTCCATTAAAAATGTAGAAGAATTTAACTTTATGCAATACAGTATATTTTGACTAACGTAGCTTATCCGTTGTAAAATATGGCAATGTCGTAAAAGTTGTTGAAAGATCTAGTTTTCTTGATTTTGGTTCAAATCACGGCACATTTTATTCCACAATCACGGATGTCCGGGTTTCGAAGCAGCTGATTATCATGCTCCGTAATCCGGACACTGGCATTTAACTATAAATAACGACATTTTATCGCGTTTATCAAGTAAATGTGGCTAGTTTTCGACGAAAATACACATTCTTCGTTATGTATTACGGTTCTTTTGAAAATTTTTCGTTCTGCGGTAGCCGCCAAGTTCTACCACAGCTGTCAAAGTTCTACCGCAGCTGTCAAAGTTCTACCGCAGCCTTGAGAATCATTGTATCATTGAATGCAACCATCTAATCAAAGTATGCTAGTATTGTCTGTTTCATTCGCAGCAAAACGCGCCGCCAACTATCAAATAGACTGAAAAAATCGTCGCCAGCAAACCAATCAAAGGATGTGATTTGCCTTTGTGTTGAAGACTGGTAAAACGTCAAATGCCAGATAATCAATCATAGGAGGTGATTTGTCATTGTGTTGGTAACACTGGTAAAACGTCAAATTCACAGTGGTTGCTTGGCTGGCGACAATTTTGGCGACGGTTTCACCGGCGACGATTACAAATCGTCGCGTCCGATAGGGTGCAAAATTTACAATAAAGTCCAAAGCTTTGAAAAACAGCCGAAAACAACCATCATCAGTTTGGTTTCCAAGGTATCATCGCAGCCGACGGTGATGCTTTGTGAAAATCAGTAATGTGACTGCTGCGGTAGCTTTCTGTTCAACCGCAGAACGGAAAGTTATCTCTAAAATTGCAATATATCACTTATTATGGAAACGAAATACATACTGGCTATTAAAACACTGGGCACATATCCAAGCACCATTCTTAGGAAACTGTTTACCAGACTAGTAAATAAGCAGACGACTTCACACGAAATTCATTTTTATTTCAATTTGAACGTTTTTGAACCCACTACGATGAATTGGTATTTACAATAAACTTTAAAAATAAAAGAATCGATCTGTGAAATAATATCACAGTTACATTAACTGAAATATTACAAAAAAATAAGAAAATGTGCAAGGTGTCCGGCTTTCGAAGCGTCCGGAAATTCGAAGCAAAACGGTATGTTCTACAGCAGAAGGTCAGTGTTGCTCTGAAAGTAATTGAAGGATCATCTCAGCATGATTTAGACTTTGGAATCAATAATAACAAACTATCCTTACATCCCATCAAAATGTGGTCTTATTTTCATACAAATTTCAAATGGCGTGTGCACAACCAAATTTCTTCCAAATCACTTTAAATTTTGGGAGATTGATTTTCATCATAATTGACGACAATTAAGCATAGGGGAGCAAAAACTTCAAAATTTGCATCAGTCTACTGGTCACACCGCACCGCTTGGGGTTAAATATTAGTAATTATTTATGTTCTTAGACCAGTTTATATATAACTCCAAGAATTCCCTCAGGAAAATCTCCAGAGATATAATCAAGAGTTCCTCCCGAAATATCTCTAATATTTCCACCAGCCATTTCTTCAGACACACTTCTTGTGATTTCTCCAGGGATTTCTCCAAAGATTCCTCCAGAAATTCCTCCAAAATAATCCTTATAGCGATTTCTCCAGGAATTCCATTATGGATTAAGTCATCGATTCCTCCGCGAATTCCTCCAAGAAGAACTTTTAATCGTTACTAGATTTTCAAACCGGTTCTGATATGGCTCCAGGAATAACTTCTTCAATTCCTCCAGGAATTCTGTCAGGTTTTCCCCTAGGGGTTCCTCCAAATATTATTACAGGAATTTCTGTAGGAAAACCACTACAAGGATGCTTCTAGAGATTTTGATAGTGATTCCTCCGAAGGTTTCTCCAGTATAATATTTACTGAGATTCCTCTAGGCATTTCTCCGGGAACTTTTCAAGAAATTATTTCAGAGATTTCTTCAAGAATGCTTCGAACTTTTTCTCCTGATATTTCTATGGAGCTTTCTCCAGAAATTTTATCAGAGACTCCTCCAAAGATTACAGCAGAAATATCTCTACAAAAATTCTTGCCTTTAACTAGAAATTCCTCTAGGGATCTTAAAGAATTACTCCTGTTGTTTCTCCAGTTTTTTTCTGCTGAAAAAAGCATACTTGCAGAAATATCCCCAGGTAGACCTCTCGAGCTTCCTCCTAGAATTATTCCGAAGATTTCTCACGAAGTCTTTTTCTACCAGGAATTTCTTCAGAAAAAGATAACTTCAAGATTTTCCTACAAAAAATTCTCCCAGGGCATATCTCCAAGAAAATCGCTACATGAATCGCTTCAAAGACTTTTCCGATTAATTCTCAAAGAATGGGGTACTGAAACGTTTAATGAAATCTTGTTTTTATTTAATAACAAGAAAGAGCATGTTACTGCAACAACTATACCAATTTTGCCTGCTCAAATAACGGCTGTAACATATTTAAACTTTAATTAAAATAATGGGTCCATAAATGAACCTTGACACTTTTGATTATGTTTGACGTTCGGTTTGTCGAGAAAAACACCAAAGGGCTTTTGATTTTAACACTGGGGTTGTTCGTATCTGACATTTCTAAAGGGACACGGAAAACAAAATGCACCCAAAATTTGAATTTAAACCAAGGGGTATGACAAAATCTAAAAAAAAAAACAAAAAATGTTTTTTTGGACTTAAACAAAGGAAAAACATAAAAAAATTGAGTACACATGTGTTTCTAGTCTAAACTTAATCGTTTAGCACTAAAATTGGAACAGGGTTTTAGGACCTTATTCCCCGAGAATTTTTCCCAGAGACTCATTAAATGGTATAGTACTAAATTCGGTCTTTGTCATCTACTTATAGGTATTTCACTAAACAGCTCGAAGATTTATTATTAGCTGAAGGAGTCTCTGGATGAATACCCGAGGAAATCTTTAGAAGAACAATTGTAGAGATTTTTCTGGAGTAATTCTTGAAGGAATTCCTGAAAAAATTGATGGGAAGATCTCTGGAGTAATCCTGTAAGAATCTCTGAAGGATTACGTAGGTAAACTGGTGAATGAAACTCTGAATGATTACCTGGGTGAACTGCTGAACGAATCTCTGTAGGCATCTCAGGAGGAATCCCTGTAGAAATCACTGTAAAGATTATGCGGGAGGAATCCCTGAAAAAAATATTTCTGGAGAAATCTCTGGATAAACCTTGCAGAAATCCTTGGACTAATTTCTAGAAAGGAGGAATCCATGACGGGATTTTCCTATAGGAATCTTAGAAGAGATTTTCTTCATGTTTTCCCAGGATAAATAGAGTATTTTCTGATAAAATTCCTGGAGAACGATGCCATGGTTATTCTTTAGATAAGTTTGTAGAGGAATTCTCGAAGAAATCCCCGGAGAAAATTTTAGAAGGCCAATCTCTGAATCTCTGAAAATAGCTGCGGTAGATTACCTTCAAAATTTCTTGGAGTAATTCTCGTAGCAATTTTCCGAATTCCTTGAGGAATTAAGGGAGGAATCGCTCAAAACATTCCTGAAGAAATTTTTGATGCGACCCTTAGACTAATCCATGGAGCCCTGAAGAGGACTATCTGGAAAAATCCCTGCAAACATCCTTGGATTATTCCATTCAAGAATTTATGAGGTTAAATAATTGAAAAGATTGTTCTAGTGTAACTTCTGCAGAAATACTTGGAGACACCTCTGCAAGTATCCCTATGGAGTTTTTCCTGGATGAATCTTTGAACAGGATAAATCGTTTAAAGGATTCCTTGAAGAATGCTTGGAGAAATTCCTGGATAAATCCCAGTAACAATTTTACTTTAGAAAGCTGTGAAAGATTCACTGGAGGAATCCCTGCAGGAACTGACAGAATATCTGAAAGTATATCTGGAGCCCTATTGGAGCTGGTCATAAAAATCATGGTAATCAAAACTTCTACTCGGATGAATCCCTAGAGTAATCACTGATGACATCCCTAGTGGAATACCCGGAGAAATCGCTGTAGAGATTACTGTAGATTATCTCGGAGGAATTTCTTGAAAAATTCCTTGAGAAATCTTCGAAGTAATTCCTGGATAAATCACATGAACAGATTCTTGAAAAATTTTTGAAGATATATTGGGAGGAATATTTTAAATAATAATTGGAGATTTTCCTGAAGAAAATTCTCCGGTTTCATATCTTTCTTATGAAGCTAAAAGAACGAAAATTCTTTCAAAAATGGATTTTTGAGAGCGTTTCAAAGTCATGGGTCATTTTTAACACTTAATGCATAATGTGTAACGTTTCCTTTATTCATTAGGAAGGTTGAGCTGCTTTGGTAGGCGAGATTCCGGACGAGCTTCTCAAGCACGGAAGTGAGCGATTCGTTGAGAACTTCTGACGGGTGCACGAAGCAATGCTTGCCGGCTGGTTGGATGGCATCATACGCCAAATCTACAAGAATGGGTACAGATTGGAGTTTGACAATTACGGAGGGATTACCCTGCTAAGTTCGGCGTACAAAATTCTGTTTAACAGACTGAGACCGCTCGAGGAGTCCTTCGTCGGCGAATACCAAGCTGATTTTCGTGAGGACCGTTTCGACAATGGACCAGATTTTTAGCTTGCGAATGATCCTAGATAAATTCCGGGAGTATAACTTGCAGACTCACCATCTGTTTATTGATTTCAAGGCGGCGTACGACTCAGTGAAAAGAAATGAGCTGTGGCAGACGTTAGACTGATTGAAGTAAGGAAATTACTTCAACATTGCACTCGATGGTGCTGAGATGCAGAGAAACGGCACTATCACGCATATGCTCCAGTTCTATTAAGGTCGATATTGAAATCGATCACCGGTCAGTTGAGGCTTTCGTACCTGTAAAGAGGGAGACAGCGAGGATAAGGCAGAACAGTAATTCTACCAAAATGAAGTTCATAGTTGCAGGTAGAGATAGAGGGGGCTTGGTGGTATACATAGGTGCTGAGGTAGTGTTTGTTAGGGATGTGTTTGAAGTTGTTGATGAGTTTGTTTACCTTAGAACACTAGTGACACATGACAAAAACATTTCCCATGAAGTGAAAAAACGTGTTTTGACTGTTAATAGTGACTTATACGGATTACGTAACAAACTAAGGTTCGGTTACCTATAAGCGGAAACAAAATTCGCCTTACATAACACGGTGATATTTCCGGTGGCTTTCTACGGGCACGAATCACGTACGTTTATAGAGGTAGACCATACAATCACACAAAATAAGTGGAACTCGAGCTCAAAAATTGGTACCCACTTTTATATTTGCATGCTGGTATAAGGACATCGAAATGTCAAACGATTTATATCACCAATACATTAATTGACATTGTATTGAAGTGAATCAAAGATAACATATATCCAGAGTGGCAAAAAAAAAGAACCATACTAGAAAATGGTGTGTGGCGCAGACGCATGAATCAATCAAATACGGCAGATTTCTATGGGCTGGTCAATTAGTATCAATGTCGGAAGAAAAGTTACAAAAACAATATTCGTCAGGGAACCAGATAGAGGCCAGCTGCTTCTTGGAAGGTTACGAACACGCTGCTGTAGTGTGTGAGTGATTTCACAATTGATTTCTTACAGTGAATTTTTGAGAGCCGAGATATGCAGAGATGAGGGTAAGAGTATCTTGTCGGACGGATTCAAAGTAGCTATCCATAAACCGCGTAGACCATAGCATTGTTTATACAAGATTTTGAAGGACTTAATGTTAGTTAGTTAGTTCAATGGACACTGAAACCGATAAGCCGGCAAGGATGGCCTGAGAGCTGTTCGTTTGTGTGCCGGATGACTGTGCAAATCTAGACTGAGATGAAAAAAAAAACATTTCCAGTGGTGAGGTGATCATCATTTAGACAGTCAAAGATCTGAAAGACTTTCGGATTGCAATCGATCAAATGACAACACATTGCAAAACATTTTTTTCATTTACAGAATTTTTATTATATACCACCCGGGAGGTGGCTTCATGTATAAGGGCTTGTTTTGTTGCATATAATGCTCATACGCTAAACTCTGATAGTACAGTACGTCAGTGCGATCTTTGCTTGTATCCATCACACCAGAAGAGATATACCTACGTGTAGTAATCATATTGCAATAAAATAACTATTTATATAAGAACTGTACGCAGCACAGCGTTCTTCGGTTGGCGGTTTCTCCTAGTGTTGAATTATGTAAAATAGATAGAATTCACACCTTTTCATGTGTAAAGGTATCCTCGAACGGTAGTTGAATGATTGAATTGAATATATGCACAAACTGTTTGCCAATTTTGAATGTTTAACACACTTACTTAACTGCTGGTTACTATTGTATATGGGTGATGTCGTGTACGAACTGGATTGTGGCCTGACTATAACGTATTTGTGTACTCGCTGCCTGATTTTGATCTATCAATTTTCGCCAAACAACATTCTTACTAGATATATGATACATGTTGTAACGTTGAGAAAGAGATAGGTTTGAAAACGAAAAGAAGTACGGTTTTACATGAATCGTTTATGGTCTTGCTGTCTAGAGCGTGCAAATTTAAACGAGGTTCCGTGCCTCCGAACAAAAGTTCTGTTGATGGTGCCTTACTTAAACTAGATTTGAACAAAGAGTACGATTAGATAAATTAGATTACAATATCACTAAAATCACTTTCAAGTGCTTTTTGCCATTCGTTTAGTTTAGTTTGTCTTTTGATTTATGCAGATTCACGCCTTCCAAATTTTTGAGTGCTCCTTTGATTTAGTGATGCAGTGTGGATCGTTCTTTGTAGTGCTGCTCTGCTCACCAGTCGCAGAAGGGAGGAGAATCGTCCGCTGTGTGATCCTGATTCGATCCAATAACGCCTTCACGGGAGAAATTCGTCTAACTATCTAAAACCAGTACAAATCCTTGGATGATTCCTGAACTTGGGCTTCGAGACCTGAAAAGAGCGAAGAAAAAAATAAAAATTATTTATTTTAGTTATTTGGGCCCATGTCATTTATTTGGGTTATCTCCTCAGAAAAACTATAAGACTCAAGTAAGTACAATCTATGCAGAAACAGTAACAAACGGAACACATACAGTTTTGAATCAGTTTGGTGTGTTTTATCTGGTTTTACCCTTCTAAATTGTTTTTTTTTGTCTAATCCATAGACCCTTGGAAAGTATAGGAAACTGGTCTGTAGATTGAAGTACTTTAATATTTTCCATTTGTTCGAGGATTGTTTATCATGTTAAAGTAAAACACTTACTTAATTTGTTATTATCGATAACAAAGTCTAAATCTTGCTGAGATGATCATTTAATCACTTTCAGAGCAACACTGCTTTTTGCTGTGGAACATAGTAGGCCGGATTATTTTGATCTATTCTTCCCGCCAAAAGCATCACTGTTGCCTACGTCTTCGTCAAAGTTGTGGCTGAGAAGATTTCACATGAGAAGAGTTTGTTCAATTTTCCATAAAATAATATGGCGAAGGGACAGGTGGGCTGAACACAAAAGGTTGGCGTAGAAACGGCGTGTGCACAGTCAATTTTCATCCAAATCATTTCAAACTTTACTAAGACGCTATTTACCATAATAAAAGCATAGATGAGCCAAAGTTTTAAAATTTGCATCACTTTAATGAACAAGGTGTCAACTATATAAAAGTCGATTGATAAAAATCCTATGCTCTCAAGGATCCGACATAATACAAAACTTATGGCAGGCGACACATATTAAAGTTTCGTGTTTTCAACCTTCAGCAAAGTCAACGAGCAGAGATCAGTGAACACAATTCATTTCCATCCTGTCGTTTAACAGTTCTTCAATGGCGGTGATACTCAACAACACACATGACGACAAAAACGTGGCCAGCAATAATGGCAGTAAGGAGCTGTGAGCTAGTCCAAACAGGGGACGAGTGAGAATGAAATATATCCTCACTCGGTTGAACTGTCCTGTCCCCAGACTGTTGTGTTCAGAAGCTAGAAAACCCCCTCTCTACACCGACGAGCTATTGCTTCTTGTCTGATGCTTGCATGAGATTAAAAGGGACAACCCCCTCCGTCGCATAGCAAAACGCCCAGACCGGAGCCGAAAGGTCGACTTTTGGTACGTGTGTCCTCGATGAAAAGTTGTCCTTTTGAACAACGGCATACAATAAAGGATCTCCCTCTCATGGTTGGCTCCTGTCTGGGGGCATGAAGAGGCAAAGTGTTATTTCATATGTCACATAAATTTAGCAAACGCTCACGGTAGCTGCTTTGATATTAGTTTTTGTAATGGACGTCCTTCTTGAAAGGGGCGACTTGTATAGGCTAAGTTGCCAGCATAGGACTTCAGAAACGGTTTGTTTTGGGTAGAAGTGGCAAAAGTTTGATCAAAGAGAAAATGCAATTATTTATTGCGATCTGCATCCGACAACCTGACAAAAAGGACTTGAACGGCCTTTAATCGTAGCATATCTTCTTTCTGGCGTTACGTCCCCACTGGGACAGAGACTGCTTCTCAGCTTAGTGTTCTTATGAGCACTTCCACAGTTATTCACTGAGAGCTTACTATGCCAATGACCATTTTTTGCATGTGTATATCGTGTGGCAGGTACGAAGATACTCTATGCCCTGGGAAGTCGAGAAAATTTCCAACCCGAAAAGATCCTCGACCGGTGGGATTCGAACCCACGACCCTCAGCTTGGTCATGCTGAATAGCTGCGCGTTTACCGCTACGGCTATCTGGGCCCCTAATCGTAGCATATGTCAGCACGATTATTGTTGCAATAAGTGTGTAGGGTAAAAGCACCGGTTTTGGCCAGCCTAAGAGAAAATGTCAATACAAATATATGATATGATATATTCAACCCACATTATGTGTAAAACAAGGCGTTGTTCACACAAATTTGGAGAAGCTTTAAAGCATGTCGTTGAATACCAACTTTATATTTCAGCTTTTAGGTGAAACATCTCAGAATCCAAAAATGGCCGGCACAATGGCCGACTTGTGCCCCTACTCACGATTTCAAAGGCACAAAACTGGAGAAATTGTTGGCAAACGTTTCTGATCTTCTTATTTTAAGCTTTCTGCTAGTGCACAAAGCCAAAATAAAAAGTGCACGGTTGTTGGATGCTTTCTTTGTGAGATTTGTGCCTTTGAAGTTTAAGTGCAATTTTAGAAGTTGATTCAAAACTGTTTCACCTTAAGCTGAAGCAGCGTGTAACTCAAAGAATCATTAGAATCATCATTGATGTAATAGTAGTAGTGTCGCCTTTCCATGTACAGTTACAAAACAAACAAACAAAATGTATAACATTTGTGTTAAGCATATTTTTAAGTAAACACATGGGAAATTTAGTAGATTGACGATTATTGGAAATCAAAATCAACTCTTCAATCGTACTTATCAAAAGAAAACATTTTAATTCAATAAACGGAAACGGAATTTCTCTGTTTTATATTGGATTTATCGCATATTTTTGTTGCATCGGTACGGTTTATGTTTGCAAGAGATGACGGTGTTGCCAGATGGTTGGTGACAGATTTTTCTACCAATTGTTATATGCTTGTTTTCGGAACATTTGCTGCATATTATCAAAACTTATCATTTTGCAAATAATTTTCCATCACAAGATCACTGATTTAATCAAATTTTAATGATTTTTGTGATCAATTCACATTAAATGCTATGATTTTACAGTTAGCAACTCTGACATCAGTGAAGGAGCCTATGGCCACTCCCAGCCGAACTTCTTGTTGATTCTTTGTGCATTTTCACTGACTTCGGACAATCACGGAATAGCAACCATTTATATGCATAGTCAGTATAAGCTAGCAAAGCTAGCTAGCTAGAATTAGCATACCATAGACTGACTGTACATGTCAATGGTTGCTACTCCGTGATTGATCGGAACTGGTAAGAATTGCACTAGGATTCAAATTAATAAGGGATGGGAGTTTCCGCTTACTCTCGAAGTGCAATTATAGCATATCTAATATTATTGATCAATAACGGCGCCGGCCAAGTCCTTACAGTCAGTTGGGATGGGGAAGGAACATTAGGGTGTAATGATTGTTGCTTCTAGAGACCGAGAATACCTCTGCATCTCTACAATCACCACGGGAAGGGTGATTATTAGTATGGGAGGAAAAGATCAGTGCGCATCGTACCTTCGTGCTGTGCGTACACGAATTCTCTCTGCTCTTGGAAGTTTTCTTAAAAACTACCTAAAGCAATAAAACAGTACTTTTTAGTGCTACAAAAACAGTACTTTTCAGTGCTAAAATTAAAAACGGTACTTTTCAGTGCTACCAAAACAGTACTTTTCAGTACCATTTTTTCTACTATTGATCCCTTTACGATCCTTTTTTGGACCCGTGCCTTCGATTTTTCGTTGGACCCGTTGGCGAAAGCTAGCGGTGGTAATCCTTCTTGGACACCGTCTTGGGAAAAAACCTTTCGAAGGTCACGTCTTCTTTCGTTTATTAGCTAAACATGGTATCAACAACAAACAAAAGGAAGGGTGAATCTCTGAATTCACTACTTCCTTCCAAAAAAGTGGGTTTTAAAACTGTCACTACACGTGGCAAGAATGGAAGAAAGGACGTTTCCCCGGAATGCGAACTTTCTTCCAAGGGTGAAATGAATAATTGTATCGAAATGAGCAATCAGTTCGATGTTCTAGACAAATTTTCCGAACATCAAATCGAAGCAGCCTCTAGCCCAGGCTCCTTGATTCAAGTGAGGAAGCAAAGAGTGCCGCCTATCGTGGTCAATTGTTCCGAATTTGCGGGATTTAGGCAGGAGATCTTGAACTCCATTAGGGGAATCAAGGTTTCCTTTCAAATCGCAAAGAAAGGAGACTGTCGCGTTTTGCCGGAAACTCTTAAAGATCGTGAACTTCTTCTCAAACATCTTGAAGAGAAGAAGCACAAATTTTTTACTTATGACGACAAAACTGAACGTTTGTTCAAAGTTGTCTTGAAAGGTCTCTCAAGTGACTATAAATCACCTGAAGAGATCAAAAATGGAATAAATGATATACTTGGATTTTCCCCAGTCCAAGTAATCATTATGAAAAAGAGAACCCAATCTGGCATTGTTCGGAAAGGGCTTTCTCAAGAATTTTATTTAGTTCACTTTAACAAAAAAGAACTAAATGATATTAAAGCTTTAGAAAAAGCAAAACTTATGTTTGATGTCCGTGTGACATGGGAACATTTCCAGAAACCTGGAGGAAATTACCAGAACCCCACTCAGTGCCGTCAGTGCCAAAAGTGGGGTCATGGTCAGTGCCGTAGCGTGCGGTTGGCCAGGTTGGCACCCGCCAAGGGCGCCAGCCATTGGGGGGCGCCAAAGTATTTTGTTAATTTTGAAAGGCATTTATTAAATAAGGGCGCCTCCTAAAACAAATTTCCAACTAAATTTTTTTAACATAATAATGGAAAATTTGAACAATTCCTTAATCGCTTTCAAATACCTTTCAGTATTTTGGATGATTCCCATACATTTATTTCAAATTTTAACATTATGGTTACTTGCCTAATCTCTAATGGTTTTTAATAGCCATTAAAACTGGTTTGAGCAAAAATCAAGTTTGTGGTATTTATTTGGAGGTTCTATTGGAAATAAAAAAAAAATATTCAAATAAACTTGATAAGAATTAAACAGTCTCTTTGAAAGCCTAAGAGCATCTTGAACAGGGTTCTCAGAGTACGGTAGATCATTATGACAGATAATCTTGAACAGGCCTTTCATTACAGCTTACAGTGATTTATCTCCATACAAATGGTATAGAAAGTCTTGAAATGGATTGTTCATGCCCAAATGAAAAGCCCTTACTATGAATGACCAGATAATTGCCGTCTGAAACTATTTATCTTCATCGCATGATAGACTCTTCTCTGATCATGATAACCTCATCATCATCATGATCATCATATCTGTCAAGTTATATGACGCATCAGCCAAGCAACAACAAAACATGATACAAAGACCTTCAACTTATTTGCATTAGAATTTTTCAAATGATTTGTAAATGTTGTTTCAACATTTAAACAAGAATGTTCATTGGATCCATTTAAACATTTTGGCCATACAGATTTTTAACACCTAAATTCTTCAACCAACCGAAAATTATGGTGTGCAAGTTTGCTCAAGATGAACCTTTGATTTTCTGAAGGTTGGTATAAAAATGTATAGTTTAAGCGGAGCATGTATTCGAGTGTGTGCTCACATTTGAAAATTTAGTCGAAGTTGATTATAATTCCCCATACATTTTACTAGGGAGCACAAACATAAGAATTTTGATAACGTTCTTAGAGGAAATATAAAAAAAATCAGTTTTTATTTAAACTTCAAAAAATTCTGGGTTTGAATTTAGAAGAGAAATACAAAAATACTTTCAGAATTGTTAGTGAAAGTTATTTTTAACTTTTCCCCGCCTTGACATCACTGTGCAGCTGGGCAGAATATTCAAAAATTTCTACACGTGGTAGGAACTCTTACAGAATTCTGAATAACATTTTCAGAGAATTTCGTGTCAGTGATAAGCAAACATGAGTTATAAAGATTGAATTTATTTTTTCCCTAGTATGAACATATTCCACGCTGACTGACTATAGTTTTTTTTTTAATTTTTGATTTGCTGGAGATGATTTAGCATGAATAAATTTTAGATCACATTAAATACCATTTCTGAAATTCAACCAAGAAGGGGAAGTGTTGGAGATTCTAGAACAGTTGGAATTTTCTTTAAGTAAATTACTAACACGAGTATCACAGAAACAAGGCTATTGAGTAAGAGATGCTTATAAATTCGTTGCAAATTCCATGAACTTTTAATTAACTAATAAAACAAATTCATATTTTTCCATGTTACTTTTAAGGTATTAAACTTCTAAATGGTATAACGAAACACATATTACCTCATTATTTCCTCTGATTCAATTAAACAATTGATAAAAAGTTTTTTATTGCATTTTATTCTAATAATTTGACGAATTTGCTTCCACTTATTGGAAGACTCTTGCGAAAACAACTAAAAAAATGTTTTCTTAAGGAGTTGTTAGGCAAAATCATTACAAAATATTTAGAAGCCTTAGCATTTTTTAACAAATGAAAATATAATTAACAATGTCAAGAAATAAAAAAAATGTATTTAAGAAATAAAAAATAAAAACTATTGATTTTAAGAAGAGTTTTTTCAATGCTATGCTCAATTGTTTCCGCAAAAGTGCCTCATGAACAGTAGATTTCTTACAAATTTCTTCAAAACATATTTTATAAAATCTTACACAGTTTTCAAGAAGAACTGTGTAGTACACGTTTCATTGATATTTACTAATTATATTAATGAACTCTAAATTACTGAATGCTTGAGTCGCAATTTAATATATGCATTCATTTAAGAGTTGTCCTATTATTTTAAAAAGGATCTTTATGGAAATTGTCTAGTATCCCAAGCAAAAACTGCAATATATGCATATAAACGGTATACGTTTAGCTAGCAATACTGTATAACTACAATTAAAGTTTATTTAAAGTGGAAAAGGGCCCCTCTACAGGCATTTTTGTGTTATATTTTATAAAATTTACTCGACCTTTGTGAAGCCTTTTGACACCTTACAGTAGCTATACAGTAGATGCTAGCTTTATGTACACCATATATATGCATGAATAATAGCTTGAGCCACATGGTTACTTGGGATGTTCAACGAAAACTTCAATCACATACAAAATTGCATCAGAGGGGCGCCCAACGGGAAGTTTGCCAAGGGCGCTGTGAGGCCACGCTACGGCTCTGGTCATGGTACAGAAAATTGTCGCATGGATGCTAAATGCATGATTTGCGGAGGTTCTTCTCACGCTAAGGACGTCTGTCCAGTGAAGGAAGATACCACCAAATTCATATGCTGTAATTGCGGGGCTAACCATAAGTCCAATTTTTGGAATTGTCCTTCACGCAAAAGGGTCATTGAGGCTCGTGCCAGGCAGATGAAAGATAATATCCGTTACGATAACGGTCGTTTCCGGAATTTGCCTGGTAGAGTATCGAACAATGCTCATTTTTCAGTTAACGATCGCTTGATCATGAATCATACCCATCAGGAAGATCATAATCATGCTCATTCACAAACTAATTTTAATCCGTCGGGTAGCCGTTCGAATCTTTCAATTTCGAATGTATCTACCCACGGTAAATCCTTTGCCGATATCGTAGCAGGAAATTTGAACTCCTCCCCTGTTCGATCCATGGGTACCCATTCTACTTATTTCAAATCAAATAGAAAAAACCCTACCGCCACAGGTAACTCCGCTTCTTCGTCTACCGGAAATTCTAATGGGAAATCACATGACATGTCTGCCTCTGATTTTAATTTTCTAACTGAACAATTGAATCTAATGATTGATGCAATGTTCAAAGCCACCACTATGACTGAAGCAGTCCAAGTAGGTGTAAAATTTACAAAGCAAATTGTTATTGGATTACGTTTTTCTAATGGATCCAAATAATAATTTAAATATTTTGAATTGGAACGCTCGTTCTCTGAATGGTAAAGAGGACGAGCTGTTTAATTTTCTTACGGTTAATAACGTGCATATAGCAGTTATTACCGAAACGTATTTAAAACCTGGATCTAAACTCAAAAGAGATCCTAACTTTTTTGTTTATCGTAATGATAGACTTGATGGGGCATGTGGGGGAGTTGCAATCATCATTCATAGGCGTATAAAACATCAACTGTTTTCATCATTTGAAACTAAAGTTTTTGAAACTTTAGGTGTTTCTGTTGAAACACAGTTTGGTAAATATATTTTCATAGCTGCCTATTTGCCTTTTCAATGCTCTGGACAGCAAGTTAATTTGCTCCAAACTGACTTGCGTAAATTGACTCGCAATAAGTCAAATTTTTTTGTCATTGGTGACATTAATGCCAAACATCGGTCATGGAATAATTCTCAAAGTAATTCCAACGGCAGAATTTTATTTGATGAGTGCTCTTCAGGATATTTCTCAATTCAATACCCTGATAGCCCCACATGTTTTTCCTCTTCTAGAAATCCATCTACGATTGATTTGGTCTTAACCGACTCTAGACATCTTTGTAGCCAACTGATTACTCATGCTGATTTTGATTCTGATCATGTCCCTGTTACATTTCAAATATCCCAAGAAGCGATTCTCAATCCTATCAGCTCCACTTTCAATTATTTACGAGCCGACTGGAATATATATGAAACGTATGTTGACTCTAATCTTGATGTTAACATTTCTTTAGAAACTAAACTTGATATTGACAATGCTCTTGAAACTTTAACAAATTCCATTGTTGAAGCCCGGAGCATTGCAATTCCAAAATGTGAAGTAAAATTTGAATCCGTGATTATAGACGATGATCTTAAACTCTTGATCCGTCTTAAAAACGTGAGGAGAAGGCAATTTCAACGCACTCGCGATCCTGCTATGAAAATTATATGGCAGGATTTGCAGAAAGAAATCAAGAAACGTTTTGCTCAATTAAGAAACAAAAATTTTGAAAATAAAATTTCTCAATTGGACCCTGGCTCTAAGCCCTTTTGGAAATTATCTAAAATCTTGAAAAAACCTCAGAAGCCAATACCGGCATTGAAAGAGGAAAACAAATTATTACTAACTAATTGCGAAAAAGCTCAAAAACTTGCTATGCAGTTTGAAAGTGCGCACAATTTTAATTTAGGACTTACTAGTCCAATTGAAAATGAAGTTACTCAGGAGTTCGAAAATATTCTCAATCAAGAGAACGTTTTCGAAAATGCCTGGGAGACTGATTTGGAAGAAGTGAGAACTATTATTAAAAAAATCAAAAACATGAAAGCTCCTGGCGATGATGGAATTTTCTACATCCTCATCAAGAAACTTCCAGAAAGTAGCTTATCATTTTTAGTTGATATATTTAACAAATGTTTTCAATTAGCATATTTCCCTGACAAATGGAAAAATGCTAAGGTTGTTCCAATTTTAAAACCAGACAAAAATCCTGCAGAAGCTTCTAGCTATCGTCCAATCAGTTTGCTTTCCTCCATCAGTAAACTTTTTAAAAGGTTATTTTGAACAGAATGATGGCCCACATCAACGAAAATTCAATTTTTGCCAATGAACAGTTCGGATTCCGCCATGGACATTCGACCACTCATCAACTTTTACGAGTAACAAATTTGATCCGTTCCAACAAATCTGAAGGCTATTCTACTGGTCTTGCTCTTCTAGACATAGAAAAAGCATTCGACAGTGTTTGGCATGAAGGTTTGATTGTAAAATTAAACTTTAATTTTCCAACATACATTGTTAGAATAATTCAAAGTTATCTGTCAAATCGTACACTTCAGGTTAATTATCAAAACTCCAGATCTGAAAGACTTCCTGTAAGAGCTGGTGTTCCTCATGGCAGCATTTTGAGACCAATATTATACAATATTTTCACATCTGACTTACCTGAGTTACCTCAGGGATGTCAAAAATCTTTATTTGCGGATGACACAGGCCTCTCCGCCAAAGGACGAAGCCTGCGTGTCATCTGTAGTCGATTGCAAAAAAGTTTGGATATTTTTTCTTCATACTCGCAAAAATGGAAGATTTCTCCTAATGCTTCCAAAACTCAACTAATAATATTCCCACATAAACCAAAAGCTCTTTATTTGAAACCTTCAAGTAGACATGTTGTCACGATGAGAGGGGTTCCAATAAATTAGTCAGATGAAGTTAAGTATCTAGGGCTCATGCTAGATAAGAATTTAACTTTCAAAAATCACATTGAGGGCATTCAAGCCAAATGTAATAAATATGTAAAATGTCTCTATCCCCTTATTAATAGAAAATCAAAACTTTGTCTTAAGAACAAGCTTTTGATATTCAAACAAATTTTCAGGCCAGCCATGTTGTATGCTGTACCAATATGGACTAGCTGTTGTAATACCAGGAAGAAAGCTCTGCAGAGAATTCAAAATAAAATTTTGAAAATGATTCTGAGACTTCCTCCCTGGTATAGTACCAATGAGTTACATAGAATATCCAATGTTGAAACATTGGAACAAATGTCAAATAAAATAATAAATAATTTCAGGCAAAAATCGTTACAATCTTCTATTGCCACGATTAATGCGTTATATGTTTAGGTTAAGTTGGGTTAAGTATATTAAAAACTTTATTTTTCTCTTATAAGCAGGTGAAATCAACTCACCTGTAAAAAAACTGAACTGCTACGGCAACTGAAATGTAATATGTTGTTAACAAAATGTTAATTAAATCTTAAATTTGTTTTACCAAATTAGGATGATAGTGTTGTCTAATAACACAGAACACCTAGATATAAGAAATGAATGTAATGTTTGGAATGATACTAATAAAGAAATTTAAAAAAAAAAAAGGAAAAGATCTGGGGGTCACCTTTGGTTGGTGATGCGATCCATGGACAAGGAGCAAAATACGACTTATACTTAAAGCTAGTTTTGTATTTTTGTCTCGAGAAGTTTTTGGTACAAGATTCGAACCATTCTGCAGTTTCGAACCATTCAAAAGAATATTTTATTAATGGCGAACAATTCAAAAGATATTTTTAGAAATGTCAAATAGAGAAAAATATATGTATCTCGATGCCGACACTTGTAATGACGAACCATACAAAGTTTGTTTGAATACACCATAAAAGTAATGCATTCTTGAAAAATTTGTTATCATAAGCATGAAACGAGCTCACCAGTTGATAATCCGTCCTCGACTGAACACGAATATATTTTCGCACTCACACAGCGCGAACACTTCTAGGCGTCCCGAATACGAACCGTCTTGCTTTGGCTTTTCGAAGCACTGCCCAGCAAAACGCGCGAAACGAAAAGCAAACTCCCGGCGATCCGAAAACGAACCGTCTTGCTTGGGCTTTCCAAAACACTGACCGAGGAAAAAAAATCATTCCGGCGACGCACACACCGAACTCGTTTGCTTGGGCTCTCGGAAGAACGCTGCCCAGTATATCTAAAACCGAGAAAAATAAATCATTCCGACGACGCACAAACTGAACTCGCTCGCTTGGGCTTTCGGAAGCACACTCTATGAGCTAGCTAAGCTAGCTAGCTAGAATTACACAAGACATTCAAGGAAATATCAATTATTTGTAACTAAAATGCGGAATTGTCACGCCTTAGCCTGAATTTTAAGTTTTTCAAAAATATGTATTTTCAGTTTTGCCCAAAAATCTGTATAATTTATACAGAATCTTTAAATTTGTATTAAAATAACAGATCTGTATATACAGATTCTTAGTAACAAAATTATCGAGAAAATTTGTAAAATTCATGATGATAATAAATCTTCGAGCTGTTTAGTAGAATACCTATAAGTAGATGAAATAACCGAATTTAGTACAATACCATTTAATTCCACTAGAGTTTGTATCCTTTGACAGATACGCGTATTTCGACCTCAACTGTAAGGCCGTCTTCAGTGTCGTGTACTAGACTCGACTCGAAATCGAGTCTAGTACACGACACTGAAGACGGCCTTACAGTTGAGGTCGAAATACGCGTATCTGTCAAAGGATACAAACTCTAGTGGAATTAAATGGTATTGTACTAAATTCGGTTTTATCATCTACTTGTAAAATTCAGATAAATTTGTAAATTTGTATATGTGGTAACCCTGATTGTACCAGATTGCACACATTTCGATCATCATAAAAGTCTTTAGGCATTGCTGCTGCATCTGTCCATTCGTAACCGCAACATTACAGTTCTCGTTTGGTAGCGGAAAAACTGCCCACTCTCAGTGCTAATGTCTCAGCACCTCCGACCTGAGACTGTGTAGGTACGATCTGTGTACAGAGAGTGTGTGCGAATGCGTGGCGGCAATAAAAAGGCGTGTCTTGGGCGAACCCTCAGAGCTGGCCGTGCGATTGGCCGCGAACGATGGCTACCCGATGCCATAAATTATATTTAATTATAATATTATACATGTGCTGACAACGATTGTGGCCGTTCTCGGGTTCGTTCATCAACTGACGGGTGTCCAGCTTGCAACGTTGATGGTGAAGTAGTGGTGTTGCCGAAGCGTAAGCAGGAGGAAAAGCGAAATGCTCATTTAGTAAATTAATTGCACACTGGCGTGGTTCTTGTAATCTATGCTCGCTGGGTGCGCCTGAAGGCGACTACCACCATCACTATGGGCAGCTTTCATGTAGACTGTCGGCCAAAAAGGTTTTGTCATCTTAAGTCATATCCGTAAGTTTAAGACAAATCAAGTTTTCGAGGCAAACTTTTGAAAAGGGCCCAATACTATGACTTAAATAGTTATGATGGCATGAATCATTTTGCGAGATATAATTATCCGCTAGAGTGAACTTTATCTGTAATTGAAGGATTTTTTAAAAACATTGAAAATAGTCGAAATTTCCTAAAATAAGTGCAGCAAAATTGATCCTTTAGTCACATTTTAGAGCGGCACTACTTGGGATAAAAATGTATGGAATGTGTAAAGTATCCATAAGAATCGATTTTTTTTTCAGTGCGCACCTTACATTCATACGAAGCAAAGCATGGATATTTTTTTCATTTTATTTCACCAGTGAATAAGCTTTCGAACTGTAGAAAATATTACCAATATGCAGTATTATGAATTGAACGTAAACCGTGTGTTTGCATGGATTTGTTTTATAAACTTTAATTTTGACACACTGTATCAGTGATATTCTACAAGATCTTGCTTTGATATTCCAGGAATGTCGAACAAAAGTGTTTACTATGAAACAATGTACAAGAAAAACCTATGAGAACAAGTCATTTTCCCGATTATTGACCACCTGATCGTCCATAGTGCCACCAGCGCCGAAAACGTAAAGGCCCCATGTAATGTCCAGGGCTGGTAATTGCTCGGTAATTTTAGCTTTTCTTCCCTCCGAAAGGCGATGCGAAACCTTGTGGACGCGAAAAACCGGAGAGGGCGGCAAAAATCGACAGGAAGCATTTTTATGTTCCCATTACGGGAGGAGGAATGGGAATGGGGTTACTGTTTTATTTCAAGTTTTTTTTTCGCTGAACATTAATTAGATTCAGTCTAAGCATTTATGTTTCGTATCAATTATGTGTTGGGCCTGGCGGCGTTAGATCAAAGAAGAGCGGTTTGTGACAATTGGGGCAGTTAGGCTGTTTTCAGCGGAATATCAGTGAGTTGGTCTCCGCAGAAATGGTGGTTCATGCTCAGTGGAATTAATTTTCTTTAATTGCTTGTAATTATTTTGACGGATTGGTGACGATATATTCTGGGAAAAGTTTAGTATCGCTACATTCCACTGGCAACTTGGGTCTCTTCTAAGCTCGATTGGGATGCGGAATTTTAATGCTGAATGTAGAATAGATTTTTATAGTTAAGAAAATGACAAATGCCAACCTAGTTATCGAAGAAATTTTGAATGTCTGTCTGATAAATAGAAATAATAAACCATAGAAGAATAATGTCGCTGGTGTTCCCTTTGTTCTCGCTCAGAAACATGTTGGCTACATAAGTGTCAAACTGCATACATTTTCGCGTTGACATTTATAGCCCCGCCTATCTCTGCCAGCAAAGGATGATCCGACAGCGACGCCAGCGACACCCTTCTTCTATGGTTTATTACTTCTATTGTCTGATATCTTTCGAAGTGCTGGCGTCACCTGTTGGCAAAATTTAGAATCAAATAGCTTGATCAATGATTGCGCTTGGCTTATCTAAAATCTTTGCAGAAGACGCCATCGTTATAAGTGATCAGGATTCTGGAATATTTCCAAACGTTTCATGTACACTAGCACCGCTTGGTGGCAAAATCTCGATTTTTTTTGGCTAGAATGGTGATAGCCCTTGAGCTAATGAACAACTCTGCCGAAGACGCCATCTATCTAACTGGCTCCGGCGTTAATCGCAAAACAAATGTTTCGTGCTCACTGGCGAAACTTCTTCTTCTTCTTCTTGGCACTGGGACAGATCCCGCTTCTCAGCTTAGTGTTCTTATGAGCACTTCCACAGTTGTTTACTGAGAGCTTTTTTGCCAAAGTTTAATTCAATATTTCCATCATTGTATACTCTCAAGAAATATAATGTGAAGTGAAAGTGATCGGAAATCTTGAACCCCTAAACAATTTTTTGATGGACTTAGTGCACTTGGTCCACTCTGACTGAACCAAAAAACATCGTTCAGTGATTTAATTGACTCTGACTGAACATTTTTTTGAAAAAAAAAAAAAAAAAACAATCATTTAATGTTTGCATGGTCGAACTCGGTTCATATCTCTAAGATTAACGGATTAGCAACATCTTTCGACAGCAGTATCGTATTTTATTTTTAAATAAAATCCTCATTTTCAATCCAGAAATCAGTGACATTACAAAGCTTTAATGTTGTTGGCTGAGGCCATTGAAGATCACAAATATTCAAATATGCGTTCAATCTGAGTGGACCAAGTGATAATTTTGGTCCATAGAAGTTGTGTCAATATCTGACTAACAGTTCAAATATTGTAAATGATCAGAAATCAAAATAAAATGTATCGAATTATGTAACATTTATGTATCTATTGACGGATGAGAAGTAGAATCATTGCAAACAATTTGAGAAATTACTTGAAATGTATCATTTTCTCAAATTACTCAACGGGCGTATCGTTTTCTTGGTGATGGTAAAAAAGCACTTGGTCTACTCTGACTGCATACTTTTATGGATTTTTATTGATCATTCAAAGTAAATTTATTACTTATCTCTCGCAGTTTACGACATTCATCAAATACGATCAAAGTGAAATGGAGGTAACATAATTTTGCATCTAATGACAGAATAATCACATTTTCCAAAGTTTTATACTTCGTCCCCTCTTACTTAACGCCGACCAGTTGAAGTGCGCCAAAGACTTTCCGTAGTAAATAACAAACGATGCTCGTTACTAGTTGCGTGTCTAGATGCAGCGTTTTTTGGACGAGGGTGAGCTGATAAAAGCCCCTCTTGAGGATTGTTGGGGTAGCAGCAGAGGAAGACATCGGTGAAACGATTGGTTGGACGAGAAACGTCAAACGATTTTAGAAGAGAAGAATGCAGCGCGAGATTTGCAAACAGATGAGGAGACCGCAAACTTATCTTTTCCGGGATAAGAAGCAACACTTCAAAGAGACGGGGTGTGAAGAAATGCAGTAACTGTGTCGCTCTAAGGAAACCCGCTTATTTTACGAGGATCTCAACGCATCCCGTAAATGCTTCATGACGCGAGCCGAAATGTATCGGATGTAGTATCTTGACGGAAGAGCGTGAGGAGATTGAAAGATGGAAACAGCATTACGTTGAGCACCTGCATGCCGTGGAGCCAGAACACCAAGACGGCAGGAGGTATAACAATAACGGTTCGGTGGACGAGGGCGATGTACCAACTCCCAAGTAAAGTACAGCCAAGTATCCTATCAACAGATCAAAAACAATATGGTTGTAGGAAATATCATGGAGTAGAGCTTATTGAGATTGGCCTAGTTAAATTGGCTACTTGTCTGCACCAGTTCATAGTCAAGATACAGAACAGCTACTGAAGGAGTGAAAAGAAGGTTAACGTGCCCAATTTCTAAGAAAGGTTACTAGTTCGCATGTCAGAACTATCCTGCGATCACTATTCTCAGCGCAGCCTACGGGCATGAGACGTGGACAATGCAATGCTCGAAGAGGACCTGCAAGCGCTAAGAGTTTCTAAGGTGAACCCAGTATCCAAAAAGCGCCAAAACTGGAAGGGTGCGATGGTCGGGGCACGTTGTGAGAATACCGGAAAACAATCCCGCAAAAAATGTGTTCACCTCCGATCCGGCCGGTACTAGACGAAGAGGAGCGCAAGAGGCTAGGTGCTTTGACCAAGTGGAGCAAGATCTTGGAAGTGTGGGGCGATTGAGAAACTGATTGCAGCCATGGAATGAGTTTGGTGACGCAGGTCATGTCTCGAAGGACGTAACACGTTCAAAAGTAAAGTAAAGTAAGTGTGACGAGTTCTTATATCTAGGAACATTTGTGATGTCGGATAGCGTTTGGAGGAGAACAATGAACAATGGCGCAACTCTTTGGCGACCCTAGTATCCTAGTATCCGGAAAGTCTAAGGGTGGCAGGGTGCAATGGGCGGGATATATTGTAGGAATTCTGAACAACTATTCTGCAAAAAAATATGTTTGCATTCCGGCATATACAAAACGCAGATGAGCGCCGCGAGCTAGGTTAATCGAAGTGGAGCAAGACCTAGGAAACGGGAACATTCGAGTATTGCGGGATGTTGGATCAGCTAATGTAAGTGAGTAATGTTGATAATTCCATGGTTGTCTAGTCTATGGTTACCCAAGAACTTCGTTCAGTACAGCGCTCCACATCAAAAAACGTAACCAGCAATATTTGGATGGTAAATGAATAAGGCTTACACTAAGGCAGGTTCATAAAATCATGTAACATCAAGCATTGGCTTTGACTAAGCTCTCAGGTTATTATTGAGCAGCTTAGTCAGTGATCTCGAGGAAGAATTACAGATTCATATCGAGTTTAGGGTAAAACAGTTTTGTACGGGTTAACTATAAACTCTTTTTTTGCACTCTGAGACTCGTACAGAATGTTAATCTGAGATTCAATTTAAGATTCGAACAAAATTCTTCAAATCGAGCTCTTTAAATTTATTTCTGTGATTCATTACACCATTTCATTCAAACGAACTCGCCTTATAACCCGCCAATTCGCACCAAATTTTGAAACATGATATAAGTTATCAATCTGACGCAAATCATCACTCATCATTTTTCGGATTGGTATCGAAGTGGTGCTACCTGTGTTTGCCAAGTTTCATCACATCACACCGCTACTTGAAATTCCATTCCCGGACAAGGCCAAACGCTCAAACGTCAGGAATTCGCATTCTGTCCACCGCTTAAATACCGGCCAGCCGTACGTCTCGCAGTAACATGTGATCTGAAGCGACATTTTTTCCTCTGTTATCATCATTCATGTTTCCCCAGTTGTGACGGCCCAGTCGGTTGACGGTAGACGTTAGCGTTTTAGGGGGCTTCTTTCTCTTCCCGATGTGCGATTGTCGCGCGCGCTTCAAAATCAAATTCCGCACATTCCATTCTTCTGCGCAGAATTTGGCTGAGCTCGAAGGCTGAATTCACGCGTTGTTCTAACCTACTAATATGGTGTTTAGGAGGAAATTGACGAATGAAAAATCCACACACAACCGTCTTTTAAGAAATTTCAAACCGAAATCTTCGTGGTTGTTGGAAGCTCTCCTCTGAAAACACATTCGACTACATGATGAATTTCATGAAATGAAAACAACCTAGCCGCATGATGAATCAGCCATATCACATCTCGTGAAACTCCTAAATAACCGAGGAGAAACACGTTCTTGAATCACACAGTGGCGCATGACCGGCGAAAACCTTAAAACCTTATGTGAAACAATTTTTAGCGAGGAACATTTATGTGTTTGGTACCGATCTGGCTGTATTTGGATGCTATAAACTTAACCCGTTAACGCCCAAGGTATCTCACAATTGGAATTCAGCTCCGTTTTTTTATTCATTGTCGTATTTCCATAAATTAAAACCAATTTCACCAAAAAATGTCAAGTCCATGGTGGAGATCCAAAAAAAATCTTGAAAGTGTGTCGTGCATATCTAGCTGTTCGATAAGTTTATTTTCGAAATTATTCAAAAATATTTTCATGCAGTTCGACCCATTACAATGTAAACAAGTTGGAAAAAAATGCTGGTGAGGGGTAATTCATAAATTACGTCACGTACAGAAGAGGAAGGAGGGGGTTACAATGAAACGTGACTACCCATATAAGAATTGGAATCCATACAAAAAGTGAGATACAGAGGAAAATTGTGGAGGATGAATATGGCAAAACTTTGCGTGACGTAATTTATGGACGTACCCTGATAGATAAATTGCAACATAAAGAATGATAATTTCAGAGGCGAAAGGTGCATGCCAGAACTAAATCATTTAGTGATTTCAATTCAATTTTCTGCTCTACCACGTAAGTAAGATACACTTACTTACCCGTAACGCGGGTAGATCACCTTTTCGTGGTGCGTTACGGGGTAAGATCTACCAATTTGAACCCTAGTCTCATCTTGTTTGTCGGGCTAGGGTAATATGTTCTGGTAATTCAAGGATTCGCGGTACAAAGTCCTTGTTACTGGCAACAGTTTCTGAAAATTAATTTATTTTACCTAGCAGATGGTTAAAGACTCGGAGTTGGTCAGTCCCGAGACTACACTTGAAGCCAGGATACTTACTTACTTATTTGGCTTTACATCAATTATCTTGATAAAGCCTCGCCAACAATATTTCGCCAATTCCCTCGGTTCATGGCCGCTTCTCTCCATCCTCGACTGTGACCCACGCTCTCCAGGTCCTGGTGTACCTGGTCCATCCACCTAGCTCGCTGCGCCCCACGCCTTCTTGTTCCGACCGGATTCGTGGCGAACACCATCTTTACAGGGTTGTTGTCCGGCATTCTTGCAACATGCCCTGCCCAGCGTATCCTTCCAGCTTTAGCTACCTTCACGATACTGGGTTCGCCGTAGAGTTGAGCGAGCTCGTGGTTCATCCTTCGCCGCCACACGCCGTTCTCCTGCACGCCGCCGAAGATCGTCCTTAGCACTCGGCGTTCGAAAACCCCAAGAGCTTGCAAGTCCTCCTCGAGCATAGTCCACGCCTCATGCCCATAGAGGACTACCGGTCTTATGAGCGTTTTGTACATCGTGCATTTGGTGCGGGGGTGAATCTTTCTTGACCGCAGTTTCTTCTGGAGTCCATAGTAGGCACGACTTCCGCTGATGATGCGCCTTCGTATTTCCCGACTAACATTGTTGTCAGCCGTCAGCAAGGATCCAAGGTAGACGAACTCGTCCACCACCTCGAAGGTATCCCCGTCTATCGTAACACTGCTTTCTAGGCGGGCCCTGTCGCGCTCAGTTCCGCCAACCAGCATGTACTTTGTTTTCGACGCATTCACCATTAGCCCGACTCTTGTTGCTTCGCGTTTCAGGCGGGTGAACAAATCTGCCACCGTTTCAAATTTTCTTCCAATAATATCCATGTCGTCCGCGAAGCAAACAAATTGTCCGGATCTCGTAAAAATCGTGCCTCGACTGTTAAGTCCGGCTCTCCGCATGACACCTTCAAGCGCAATATTGAACAACAGGCAAGAAAGTCCGTCGCCCTGTCGTAGTCCCCGCCGAGACTCGAACGAACTGGAGTGTTCGCCCGAGATCTTCACGCAGTTTTGCACACCGTCCATCGTTGCTCTGATCAATCTTGTGAGCTTCCCGGGAAAGCTGTTCTCGTCCATGATTTTCCATAGTTCTATGCGGTCGATACTATCGTATGCCGCCTTGAAATCGATGAACAAATGGTGCGTAGGGACCTGGTACTCACGGCATTTCTGGAGGATTTGCCGCACGGAAAAGATCTGGTCCGTTGTCGAGCGGCCGTCGATGAAACCTGCTTGATAACTTCCCACGAACTCGTTTGCTATAGGTGATAGACGACGGAAGAGAATCTGGGATAGCACTTTATAGGCGGCGTTTAGGATGGTGATTGCACGATAATTTTCACACTCCAGTTTGTCGCCCTTTTTGTAGATAGGGCATATAACGCCTTGCTTCCACTCCTCCGGTAGCTGTTCCGTTTCCCAGATTCTGACTATCAGCCGATGCAGACAAGCGGCCAACCTGTCCGGGCCCATCTTGATGAGTTCGGCTCCGATACCATCCTTGCCAGCGGCTTTGTTGTTCTTGAGCTGTTGAATGGCATCCTTAACTTCCCCCATCGTGGGAGCTGGTTGATTTCCGCTGTCCGCTGTGCTGACGTAGCCATCGCCTTCGCTGTCCTGACCTTCTGTGCCTGTGTTCTCTGCGCCATTCAGGTGTTCATCGTAGTGCTGCTTCCACCTTTCGATCACCTCGCGTCCGTCCGTCAAGATGCTCCCATCCTTATCCCGGCACATCTCAGCTCGCGGCACGAAGCCTTTGCGGGATGTGTTGAGCTTCTGATAGAACTTCCGCGTTTCTTGAGAACGGTACAGCAACTCCATCTCTTGGCATTCCACCTCTTCCAGGCGGCGCTTTTTGTTTTTGAATAGGCGGGTTTGCTGTTTCCGCTTCAGTCTGTATCGTTCCACGTTTTGCCGCGTACCATGCTGCAGCATTGCAGCCCGCGCTGCATTCTTCTCCTCTAAAACCTCCTGGCACTCCTCGTCGAACCAATCGTTTCTTGAGCTCCGTTCCACATATCCGACAACGCTTTCGGCAGCGTCGTTAATGGCTGCTTTGACTGTCCTCCAGCAGTCCTCAAGAGGGGCCCTATCGAGCTCGCCCTCATCCGGCAACGCTGCCTCAAGATGCTGCGCGTACGCATTGGCGACATCCGGTTGTTTCAGCCGCTCGAGATTGTACCGGGGCGGGCGTCGGTACCGTACATTGTTGATGACGGATAGTTTTGGGCGCAGTTTCACCATCACCAGGTAGTGGTCGGAGTCAATGTTGGCGCCACGATAGGTTCTGACGTCGGTTATGTCGGAGAAGTGCCGTCCATCGATCAAAACGTGGTCGATTTGCGATTCTGTCTGCTGAGGTGATCTCCAGGTGTACCGATACGGGAGGCTGTGCTGGAAATAGGTGCTACGAATGGCCATGTTCTTGGAGGCGGCAAAATCTATCAGTCGTAGGCCGTTCTCGTTCGTCAGCCGGTGGGCGCTGAACTTTCCAATCGTCGGTCTGAACTCCTCCTCCTGGCCAACCTGAGCGTTCAAATCTCCTATGATGATCTTGACGTCGTGGCTTGGGCAGCGGTCGTACTCGCGTTCGAGCTGCGCGTAAAATGCGTCCTTGTCATCATCAGTGCTTCCGGAGTGTGGGCTATGCACGTTGATTATGCTGAAGTTAAAGAATCGGCCTTTGATTCTTAACTTGCACATTCGTTCATTGATCGGCCACCACCCGATCACGCGCCTTTGCATATCACCCATCACTATGAAAGCTGTTCCCAGCTCGCGTGTGTTGCCGCAGCTCTGGTAGATGGTATGATTACCTCTAAACGTTCGCACCAATGCTCCTGTCCAGCACACCTCCTGCAGCGCTACGATGTCGAAACCGCGGGTCTTCAGTACATCGGAGAGTATGCGAGTACTTCCAATGAAGTTGAGAGATTTGCAGTTCCACGTACCGAGTTTCCAATCGCTAGTCCATTTTCGTCGCTGTGGTCTTTGCCGATTGTTCCGGTCCGTATTCTCTCGTTGACGTTCCTGTGCTGATGTGTTTTTACGGTTGGCTTGCAGGGCCTGACACCAACCCCCTAGATTTCCGGAGGACCATTCCCCCTAAATGTTCGGAGGGCCATAGTGCGCAGTTTAGCTTAGAGTCCTTCTCTGGCACTCGGACGATGATCAGCCGCCCCTGACATGGGGAACAGACGCTGTTGTGAGCCGCTCCTAACGTGGAGTACAGACGCTCCAGGTTTGCAAAAGCAAACCCCCCCTTCCCTGTCAGCATACGACCAAAGTTCTCACCGGGGGTTGGTTACCCGATCTTCCCCAAGGTTACTCGTACCCCGGCCAGTACCACGAGGAGGTAGGGATAGGAGTTGCTGGGCAAGAGGCTAAGGACCGCACAAAGGGGTCTATTTTATTCCTGCAGGTACACGAGGTACCAATGGTACGCCATGCCCAGCCATTTACCGCGCCTGAAGCCAGGATAACAATCATGAGTATTAACTCAACAAAAACTGTTAAGTACTAGTAATTCAAGGACTCACGTGAATTCTGATTTCTAAACAAATTTTCTAGCTTGATTCGGTTTTGCTGCTAGCATAAAGCCCCTTTTTTCTAGTATTTTTCTGGGACTAAACTAAAAGCGAAACAAGGATGGGACTAGAGTTCCGTTGCATGGTCAAATATCAGTAGTACCGATTTGGTTTCTCAGAAATTTAACCGATTATGTTATGCCTTCGCTGAGATGTAAATTTCAATGAAGCGTGTAAAAAGCGGGACCTTTTCATCGTAGTCGATTTGCATCAATATCTGAGGAATCAAAACAAGAACTGTACAGAAATCGATGCTCCATTACCTATCAATGGAAATGGAGTAATGCGACATGCACTATACACTAAGGATACGGGTAATGCCACAATAAATCTAAATACTGGTCGCAGTGGCGCATCCGTACAGAGAAAAAAAAAAGATACAGACATACATACATTTCCATACATGTACTGTACAATTGTGCACACTTAAACCATTTATACCAAAAACAAAATAAAATCTTACATCAAATATTTTGATTTAGAAAAAAAACAACAGATGTTTCAGAATAGTCTTCAAAAAGATTATATAAAACTTGCCAGCTGATAATGGAAACATAACTATCAAAATATTTTTCTGGGTCAAGTTATTAGTATACAATGTGACTTGGATCTGACAGTGATCGAAATACATATTTGGCAATATCAGAATTTCGTTAGTGCTGATCAAAAGCTAGTCCGTCAGTCCAATGACAGTCAAATATTGGACTCCAACTATTACATGCTTTACAGATGTGAATATTTGAAGCCAACATTATTTGATAAAACGTTGAAGTTAGTGCAGTTAGTCTTGTTCTCCGATAGAACCGAATCCACGTGGTCCAAGGTTTTTGACACTAGAGCTGGCCAGAATACCTGGGGAGCATACTGAAGCGTGCCCACTCAAATGTCACAATTCTTGGACCGAGTGAGTTCAGCAAGGAAGGCTCTTTACTGCTACCTCAACGCGTCGCTGGTTCTAAAAAGTAAACAGCCATATAAAACTACGACCAAACAATGGTGAAGGCGTAATCAATTCTCTCGAAAACATTCATTTTGGGAATTAAGTAGAAATTTCTGATTAAATTGGCAAACAACGCACTGCAGTAGCGCGTAGCAAATAACTGCTTGCAAACAATATCTTTCAAGCGCATTTATTACCAGTAATTTTGCGAATAATTATTTTTACTTTTCCACGTTTAAGTCATAAAACTGGTTCTGGACTTAGGTTGGCGGCTATTCAATTTTACTCTCATTTGACAGCCGCCCTTCACCATTGGAGTTCAATTCATGGATGGATAAGTCAATTTGTCGGTTTTTTCGTTCTTCACTCCCTTCAAAAGATTAAAAGATCTAAATGGTGTCAAGGTTCATCTAAAAATGTAAGGAGCATTGCATCCAAAATAAGCGATTGTTGCTCGAATCGATAGTAATTATCCATTGTTTTGATCTAGGCAGACCAATTTCTTATTGGTTGTTTCCTTGATGTTTCGCACATAAAAGCAATTCCCAGCTAATATGTTTTTTTTTTTGCGAAAATATCTCCTTTAGTTGATCATCGTTCTCGAAGGTACCAAATTTTTCATCACTGGACTTCAATATAGGCGAATAAATCATTTGTCGACTAGCGCCATCATGAGAATGACTTCCGAACTAAGAAGGTTTTAGGCGAATAGCATTCTTTGGATTTAATCAGTGGAGTGACATATAAGCGAATAAAATGTGTGCCCAGTAATGCCATTTAGGTGATTTCCGAAGTAATAAGTTTCCAGGCGAATGGGTTTAATTCAGTTCTCCAACTTTGTCAAAAACACTAACTTTGTATGCAATCTCTAGATTGAGATAAAAGCAAATAATATATTTGTCTACTAGCGCCACATTGGAAGAATTTTCCAAACTATTATGTTTCTGGGCGAATAGATCCAATTTAGTTGAACACTTTTGTCGAAGATACCAATTTCGAGAGTTCGATTTTTTTCAGTCTCATCGCTGGACTGATATAAAAAAAAAATAAATATTTGACCACTAGCGCCACCTTGTGAGTGTTTTCCGAACTAATATGGTTTTAGGCGAATAGGATTCATTTAGTTGTTCAACATTGTCCATGACACAAACTTTGTATCTAATCACTTGACTATGATATTAGCAAATAAAATCTTTGCCCACTAGCGCCATCTTGTGAGTGTTATAAGCTTTACTAACTAAAAAGGTTTTAGGCGAATACTGCCGTTATACGCATAATTGTCCCATGTTCCAAAATATGCAATCGAGAAAAACGCGTTTAAAGGTTTTAACACATTTAGGCCGTGTATTGACCAGGTGTGTGATAAATTAAATTAAAACCTTTACAACAGTTTAAAGAATAGCGTGTTCATTAGAGTCAAGAGTCTTTATTATGGGAATAAAGTAAATTTAGCTACGAAATTCAAAGTAGGACTGTTATGCCTAGAAATACGGGGTTTTGGTGAATTTCTACGCATAACAGTCCCACTGATATTAGTGACCAATTATGTGCTACGCATAATGCTGTAGATGACCGTTCTCATGTATAGATTGTACCGAATGTAGCGGACGTATATCCTCAAGACTATCATAAGGCGCCTAATGACGGCTTAAGTGACATGTGCCAAACGGAGCCACGTGTGGGGAAGTGAATAATACGATTTTATAGTTTGAGGTGGAAACAAAGTTTTCTGTATGTGTGATAATGAGACAATGTATGAGTTAGTGAAGGAAAGAGTGGATGAGTAAGTTAGAGAGTTTATAAGATGTTATAAATTAATATATCGACTCTTCCAGCTGCAGGCTTGACAGAAACTCATCTGCGAATTCAAGGTTATTTTGCGGAGTAAATGTTTAACTCAAAATTCACGACACAAATCTTCACACGATTTGACATTTCTTTGGACTTGGTTTGCAAAATCATGATTTTTGATACAAGATAGGTCTCAGAATCGCCAATATAATAACCACCTCTTCTGGAGAACAGGGTACCCAAAACAACCTGGTATGTTATCAAGTTATCCAAGAACCTTTGAATTACCCTTCTTTAGCCTTGATTTGGGAATTTATGTAGTTTGATGTCGCCAGCTAGGTTTCAGAACCGATGGTTTAGAGGCCATTCCCCCAGGGAACCGGGAATTCGGAACAATCCGACATGTGGTCAAGTTATTCAAATACATTTGAACCACCTTTAGACATGATTTGCAAATTCATGAAAATTGATATGTCACAAGCCAGGTTTCAGATTCGCCAATATAATATGGCCACTTCCACCAATGAACCGGTATTCGGAACAACCCAGCATGCGGCCAAGTCATCCAAAAACATTCGAACTATTTTTATTTAGACTTGGTTTGCTAAATCATGAAGTTGATTTGTCGCAAGCCATGGACTCGAAAATCTATATAAATAAAAATGGAGTGGTGAATGTATGTCACGAAATGGCTTGAGAACGGGTCAACGGATTAACGCAAGCTTTTCACAGTTGCACTCCGCAAGGGATGCGACGTGTTCGTGTGAAGAAAAAGTTCGGGAAAGTCTCCGGATTAATCAGGAAAATGGGAGAAGACTAAGGTGTCATTTTGTATGAGGGACTTCATGACGTTTTTCAACAGCCTACTTGATGGCAAGACGAAGTTTGTCGGGACCACTAGTAAAAAATAAAACAGGTTGTGTTCCACATGGGATGTAAAGCCAACGTAAGAAGGTGTTCAAAACGATTTTCCCAAATACCAGCTAATTCAAAACTACCTACTGACTATTTTGTTCTAGATCAGCGCAGCGAATTGTATAGTGTGCCAGTTATGCGTAGAAATACAGTAGTGGGACAGTTATGCGTGGAAATTCAACAATGGGACAAATTGACTTGGCTTGCTTTTCATTGAGTTTCCGAACAAAGTAAATTTTTGGTGTGTGTTTCCTAAAACTATACGTAAAAATAAACTGTTTAATGACAAAAAGTCAAAATTCACAAAAAGTAACATGGGACAATTATGCGTATAACGGCAGAATAGGTCTCATTTAGTTGATCAACTTTGTCGAAGACATCAATTTTGTATCTAATAACTGGACTGAGATACAAGCAAATAAAATCTCTGCTCACTAGCGCCATCTAGTGAGTGTTTTCCCAACTAATAAGTTTTCGGGTGACTAGATCTCATTCAGTTAAACACATTTGTCGAAGACACCAATGTTGTATATTATCACTGAACTGAGATATAAACAATCAAAATGTTCGACCATTAGCACCATCTTTTGAGTGTTTTTCGAACAAATAAGGTTTTAGACGAATAGTTCTCATTTAGTTGATCAACTTTATCGAAGACACCAATTTTGTATTCATAACTGGACTAAGATAAAGATAAAGTTTTGGCTCACTAGCGCCATCTTGGGAATGTTTTCCGAATTTATAAGGTTCTATGCGAATAGGTATTATTTGGTTGTTCAACTTTGTCGAAGACGCCATTTTTGTATCTCATAACTGGACTAAGATATAAGCAAATAAAGTTTTGGCTCACTAGCGCCATCTTGGGAGTGTTTTCCGAATTTGTAAGGTTCTATGCGAATAGGTATTATTTACTTATTCAACTTTGTCGAAGACACCAATTTTGTATCTCATCGCTGGACTGAGATATAAACGAAGCAAATATCTGTACGCTGGAAAGTTGTTTCATATGTTGCTTATATATGCGACATTTGTTGGCGTCTGTGCGCCACCTGGTGAGTTAATTCTGAATTAAAATAGTTACCAAGTGGAAGTCAGCAGTCCTGTGATCAACTTTGCAGAAGACAGTTTTCTCCTAAACCTCTTTATTTTCAAGATATTTGCACTACAAGTACTGTCCTATTTATAGGACGCTGGGCGTTCGGGGCTTCTGTCCTATTTTTAGGACGCTGGGCGGATATGGGTTAAAAAAACCATCATATCATAGTTTTAGGATAAGATGACCCGATTTTGTCAGCCCAATTCAACAAAGTTTTTAATCTCCTATTCGGAATGTAAACATTTTATCAATGATCTTTCGGTCCTATGCTATACACTTTCATTTTAACTTTAACAGGACCAAGAAATATTTGGAAAAAAATGATTATGAGGTGACAACAAAAAAAAATCCGTAAAGAGGAGCTGACAAAATCGTGATAGTACTGTATCTAAATAAACAACCTGACTGATTTGTATGTTTTTTTCAGCGAAACTTCTTAATAAGTGACATTGTGCCAACATTTCTTTTTTTGGCAATTTGACTTGAAAACAAAGTGTTGACTAAAGAAATTTAATATGAGGAATGTCCTTAGAACCAAACGACTAATGATCAATATCGGTACAGTTTCTGAAAATAGACGTGTTTTTGAGACATAATATCTAGTATCGACAAAAGTTAGTAGATCAAATTTGTTGATTCGTCCGACCATTGTTCAAGAGCGCGCCACTGTGATTCGACTCCAGAACATGAGTTGATGTGATTCTTCAAAAATATGTATTGTCAAATCTACATTCCACCGGCGAGCGGCGCGGCGCGATTACGGACGGCGTCACAATCATCGTCGATCTTCGTCTGCTGGCGGCCGAGAAAGCGGCAAAACCATGTGCTGACCGAAGCGATGACAGCGACCACGATGACTGTCGGACGATAGCCGTTCGTTGGACTGTGGAATGTACAGCGTGCTGGGAATGGTTCGTTTGTTGAAAAACCGACAGATCATCAAACATGCTTCAAAAAATTATGTGGGATATTGTCACGGAAGGGCACAGTACAAGGTTGGGATCTTCATTTGACCTATGTATTCCAATGCTATCGGGTATCATTAGATAACAACATTATGTGTCAGTTTAAAATGTGGCTATTATTCTGCTAAGGGACAGTACACTATGGCCCAGAAAAATGCTAAAATAGAAATTGAAATCATTTTATTTATTGGTTGATTTGTTTAGTCTGTTTGGAATCTGTTTTTCATTCAGGAGAAAAAAAAATGTGTCCTTTTTTCTCTTACAAGGGAGGATTTAGAAGCATATCTTCTAAATTTAAGATGTAGTAATCGAGTTCAATAAAATGGTGATGAATGCTTTTAAAACGTAAACGATCTGGTGATATTCTCTTTTTAGACCTTGAAACGTGGTAAAGATTGTATTTGATTGTGATAAGCGTATTGCTGAAAACATATGAACCGCTGTTAAACTAATTTGTCTTTAACCAAAGGAACAAATTCCTTTTTCGAAAAGTTTGTATAAACCTTTGACTTTACGTTTTATGAAACTATGAAAATTATTAAGACACTTTAAACCTATATGACGAAATTGCTTAAAAAACCATGACTCTAGCAAAATATTTGATAGTGGCCATGAAAAATTAGTTCTCTAATGCCTCCTTCATCCTCTGAGACCGATCAAACTGACATTTCAAACCATTAGATATGATTTGTGAAAGAGTAAAATTTATCACCTGAGTATGCGACAAAGGGGGTTTCTTACTCTTAGAAATCCTTTGATCTTGAACCTTGATTGTTTTAGCACAATAACTAGGTTAGTAAAAAAATGTGACAAAAATTATACTGCATGGCAAAGTCATGATTGAATGTACTACACTAATCAGAAATTATATTTATCTACGAAATTTATAAAAAACAAGGCTTAATTCTCGTTTGGAAAATTTTCGCGTTAATCATGGGCCATACTGTATCTAAGAGCTCGATTTTGTCCGTCCATTTTTTCTTACAATGTTCTTGTTGCTGCCATAATTTTCTAATCAACTGCATCTATCAATTCTGTCTATTTTCCCTTTTTTAATTCTTCATTAGTATCGTTCCAAACATTACATTATTTTTTTGTATCTAGGTGTTCTGTGTTAGACAACAATACAGTCAGTGACATAAGTTAGTAACCAAATGCTGTTTTTCCATACAAAATGCCCAAGTTTGGGGTACTGTATCTCAGCTTCTAGTAGTCCAAATTGGCTGAAATTTGGATGACGAACTACAAATAACTTGAAGTTTTGCCTGTAAGGGAATTATTACATTGCAGTCATTTTACATAGAGTTCAGAGGGTTGTTCAAAGACAAAAGTAAGTAACCGAGAGACTTTTTAATTTAATTCGAAAACTGTAAGTCGTGGAAAGTTGGTCTGTTGCGCAAAGTTGTTCAATTTCAGAAGTCACACAAATTTGCAGAACACCCCAACTTTCCACGGCTTACCGTTTTCGAATTAAATTAAAAAGTCTCTCGGTTACTTACTTTTGTCTTTGAACAACCCTCTGAAACTCTATGTAAAATAACTGCAATGTAATAATTCCCTTACAGGCAAAACTTCAAGTTATTTGTAGTTCGTCATCCAAATTTCAGCCAATTCTGACTACTAGAAGCTGAGATACAGTACCCCAAACTTGGGCATTTTGTATGGAAAAACAGCATTTGGTTACTAACGTATGTCACTGACTGTATATTACTAATTTGGTAAACTATATTAAGCATTTATAAACATTTTGTTAACACCATATTGCATTTCATTAGCCGTAGCAGTTCAGAATTTTTATAGGTGAGTTGATTTCACATGCTAATAAGAGAAAATACGCTTTCGATTAACTTTTTTACTTATATCGTTTATTTGGCAGGCTCGGGCGCCGTATGGCATAACAGAGACGAAATCTTTTCTTTTTTTACATTTTTTTACATTTACAAACTATTTTAAAACCTAACTTAATTTAGATCATTTATCGTGGCAATGGAAGATTGCAATGATTTTTGTTTAAAATTATTAATTATTTTATTCGACATTTGTTTCAATGTTTCAACAGAGGTTTCTTTCTGGTATTACAACAGCTAGTCCATATTGGTACAGCATATAACATGGCTGGCCTGAAAATTTGTTTGAAGATCAAAATCTTGTTCTTAAGACCAAGTTTCGATTTTCGGTTAATAAGTGGATACAGACATTTTATATGTTTTGTTTCATTTGGCTGGAATGCCCTCTATGTGTTTTTTTGAAAGTTAATTTTTTATCTGGCATGAGCCTTAACTTAACTTCATCTGACCAATTTATTGGAATCCCTCTCATCGTGACAGCATGTCTACTTGAAGGTTTAAAATAAAGGGGTTTTGGTATATGTGGGATTATTTTTAGTTGAAGAGAAATGTTCTATTTTACGAGTACGAAAAAAAATATCCATTTTTTTTGCAATCTACTACAGATGGCAGGCAGGCTTCATCCTTTGGCGGAGCGGACTGTGTCATTCGCAAACACAGATTATTGCCATCCATGAGGTAACTCAGGAAAGTCCGATGTAAAAATATTGTATAATATGACCCCTGGAATGCTGCCTTGAGGAACACCAGCTCTAGAAGGAAGTCCTTCAGACTTGGAGTTCTGATAACTAATCTGAAGTGTATGATTTGACAGATTACTTTGGGTTATTCCAACAATGTATGTTTGAAAATTAAAGTTTTTTTTTTAATTTTTCGATCAAGTTTTCATGCCAAACACTGTCGAGTGCTTTTTATATGTCTAGAAGAGCAAGATCAGTAGAATAGCCTTCAGATTTGTTGGAACGTATCAAATTTGTTACACGTAAAAGTTGATGGGTGTCGAATCCCAACTTACATTTAGTGCAGATGTAAACACTCTCGAAATAATTGTACGGCCTTATGCTGAGTAAATGCGCTGTACATACGAACGAAAGCTTTAATACGATATTTTTATTAACAAATCTGGTGAATCTATTCATCTATTTTTAAGCTGTGTTGGCAGCTCTTATGCATACCGATCATTAATTTGTCTCGACTGTTACAGAACAAGTAGCTGTTTAACATCTTTGGAAGGGGCTTTTTCAACCATTTCGCAACTGTTGAATAATTTTTATACCGCTTCACTGCATTATCGATTAAATATTATTTTTAAGCTGTTACTCAGCAACCGGAACTCAATTCATAAGTACAGTCGGGTCTCCTATTAAACGCATTCCTATAACGCGCATTCCTATTACGCGCACTCCTATACGACACACTAGAGCGTTATAGGAGGCCTAGGGCTTATGGGATTTCATCACTTTGGGGGTGCTGTTGAATGTCTCGTAAGTCATAAGAAATAGCACAGTACTGTCTTCGACGATGTTTCAGTGCTAAATACGATTTACCTTTAGGAGTTGAGGATCATCCTTTTAGTTGAGAACTTGGCCGGCTTTTTCAGACTTGCACTTTATGCACATTGAAGGATAAGAATGTGAACTTTGTAACATATATGGTCGGAGTTAAGTCAGACTGGACCAAGTGACATTTTTCATATAGTCTAACACATTGTAATTTTTCAACTCGTTAAAATTTTGCTTCAATATTTCTACACATCTTTGTGTTACTTTCAAACAATATAATGTGAAGTCATAAAAACCATAAATCATAAAAATGAAAAAAAAACCAAACATCTAATAGAACGATTTTTGGGTGGAGCTTGAGCTTGCTTCTTGCTTTAATAGAACGATTTTTGGGTGGACTATATAAACTTGGTCCACTCTGGCTGAACTAAAGACCTCCGTTTGGTGATTTAGTTCACTCAGACTGAACAATTTCTAGGAAAATAACAACCATTTAATGTTTCCATGGTCAAACTAGGTGCATATCTCTAAGATAAACAGATTATCAACATCTTTCGACATCAAAATCTTAAATTATGCAATAATCCATATATTCAATCCCGATATCAGTGGCATGACGATAACTCAAAAAGTAAAGTTTTGTAGGTTCAGGGCGTTGAAGACCAGAAATTTTCAATGGGCGGTACGAATAAAATGTAGTAAATTTGAGTTTACTACATTCTCGGTAGTAAACGCTATATATGGGACACGATTGGACATGTTTGTGTCATTTTCCTTTCTGCACCTTTCGAACATACTACAAACAAGGCGTTGTTATGAATGATAAGGTGCTTTGAGATTGCGGAATTGAATGGATAGCTTACTTTTGAGTAAAATCATTGGAAACGATATGAGTTTTGATATTTCGGAAGGTATTTTTTTTAGTTTTCTTAGAAATTCTGAGGTTACGATAACATTCGCCCCGACAATTCTGAGATTCCGGTAAGATTGCCGGCTGTAGCAATTTGTAATATCAGATTCTCAGATTTCCTTTGGAATTCCGGAATTCCCGTAGGAACTTTGGGATTCCGATAGGGATATCGGATTTTTAATGATAATTCTGGAATTTTAAAAGTCATTTTACGAAATATTAGATATCCGGTAAAAACACTAGAATTAGGGTGGGAATGGGATTCCGGTTATTAATCTCTTGGAATTTTGTGGGTATCTTTGAGACGGAATTTCTGTAAGAATCTATGAGATTTCGGGGGGATTCCTGCGAATTATTGTGTGAATATTTGGAACTCAGAAAATCAATATTTGTAATTATTGTAAAACCTCCAAGATTGATCTCCAGTGACCGTTGATCTCCAGTTCCATTGAAATTTCAAAGTAAAGCTTCGATATAAACCTTTTGATAGTCGGAAAATATTTTGTAGATTTCAATGAGACTTTTTGTGGAATGGATAAGAATTTTTATAATTTCAAAGATATCCTTGGTGTTTTAGGGGAGATTCTCATTGAATTCTAACGACTACCAGTACAGAGTCACTACAATTCCCATAAAAATCTCTACATTCTAAAGTCTAGAAATTCCAAGGATACTATCAGAAACCACACTCAAATAACAAGAGTACATTGAAACACTTAGAATTTCCGGAATTCAACATGTTGTTAGGAAAACACACGGGAAGCATCACAACTCTACGGTTATTTCGCCCGAATCTCAGTACTGGTGCTAGGAAACATGTGTTTTCTAATATGATAGCTGTTATCTTAAGACCTCTTCATAGATTTTAAGCTAAAATTTAAAAATCGTCAATCACTGGCGTTAATAAAGACCGAAAACCACCCAGAAAATTCATGGATGTATCATAATCATAAAATCTTACACATAAAAAGAATACCAGACCAATCGCAAAATTACACTACAAATCTTGTCAAATTACAGCACCTTACCTACAGTGATCCACGTAATTGATTAGATTCCATGCATTTCCTTCATATGCATAATTGTATTAATTTTAAGCGTCACTCTGAATAGATTTTTCTTTATGTGCAGAATCACTCTGCACTCTGAATGGAATGTTCTTAACATGCAGCATCTGTCAATGCCCATGTTCGAAAGAAGTAGGTACTACATGTTCGAAAGGTTTTTTATTCATACCAAAAGTGTAGTAAACTTTGAGGATTTTATTTTTGAGTAGATGCTACATATAGTAAAATTCACCGCTTTTATTCATATCACCCAATATGTGTTCAATCAAAGTGGGCCAAGTGAAAGTCTTGGATACCGGCCAAAATATCCTGGTTCAAAAAGCGGAGTCTAGGATATTTTATACAGACAAAATAGACCAAAAACTTCAATCGGACTCTGAAATCGACTTGACTGGTTTTTGACACTTGGTCCATTCTGTCTGCACAGAAATTGTTGCAATTTCTGACCACCCATCCAAATATGGTAAATGGTCAAAACCAAAATCAAATGCATCGAATTGAGTAATATTTATGAATTTCTATTGATGGATGATTCATGCGTCAATATCGAATAATCTGATAAATCATTTGAAATGTTTTTCATTTCCTAGCATTCCTTAGCGTGCTGGAAATTTTCGCTGTTATGGTAATGAGCACTTAGTCCACTCTGACTGCATACTTTTATCGATTTTTATTGATCATCGAAAGTAAATTTGTTACATATCTCTGGCAGTTTACAGCATTCATCTATGCTGGACAAAGTGAAATTAATTCTGCATCTAATGGAAGAATAATCCAAGTTTTGTACTTGGTTCATTCTGACTTATCGCCAACCACATGATATCTTTGGATCCTGATGTTTTGGAAGAGTTGTTCAGTAGCACAAAGGCTGACATGCGGTGGTCATTCTGATATGAAATTACGCCATCAGGCATGAGCATGGAACCTTTGTTTTGCGGATAGCACAATAGGTAAATTTATATGTGGTCGGTCCGCAAAACGAAATTTCCATGCTCACCAGCACTGCCTGGCGGCAACATCTCAAAACTTTTGGTTCAAATAATGGTAGCCCTTGTGCTACTGAACAACTTTGCCGAAGACGACACCTTTTTAAGTGGTCAGGCTGTTGGGCTATCCACAGAACAAAAGTTTCATGCTCATTAGCGCCACCTGGTTCGAAACTTTTGGCTCAAATAATGTTAGCCCATGTGCCTCTGAACAACTTTGCCGAAGACGCTATTCTAAGAGGTCAGGTTATCCACAAAACAAAAGTTCCATGCTCACTAGCGCCATCTGGTGGCGTAATTCCATATCAAAATGACCGTATATCAGCCCTTGAGCTACGGAACAACCTTCCAAAACATCAGGATCAAGAGATATCATATGTTACAAAGTTAGCATTCTTATCCCTCATCCCAGACAACCAAAATGTACGTATAATGAAATCACTGGAGGCGTTGCACGTGCATCATTTCGCTTATAAGATGTCGCGGAAATGCCTGCTACGTACAAATGTGGAGGCGA